>NC_043004.1:44307023-44317023 GCF_006345805.1 Octopus sinensis | reverse complement strand
AAATATTTACAGATTATCTTAATCCATTTTCGAATCTCCATTTACTATTATTCATTTTAAGGAGAATTTTCCAGACTTAGACGTATTTATTAAAACGTAAATTAAAAATTGGCGTCAAAGTCAAGTGGAGAGTGCAGCCGACTGTGCTTACATAAAAACTCAACTGAATGCCCTTCACCGACTAACGAAATTCTAGGTGTATCTCGAAGAAATCATCAGATGCCAAGTTCAAATGATTACAATAAACGAAGACAACAATAATTCAAAAGCTTCGACCTCCGGTTCAATGCAGATGTCATTTTCCCCTCAAGCACAACATTCACCTCATAGGCCTTCAGTAAGATCTATGCTTGTAAGAATTTACTCTTTCCAAACTAGAACAATGTATATTTATCCTCAGATCGCGCAGTGGGGTATCTCATAGCCTAGGTGATGTTTGTATATGTGTATATTACATCTGGCGGCAGTGATAGTGCTATCCATCCACGCATTTTTTGGCACATTCCACTGAGTTAATGCACAACTCCACTCAGTTACTTGCTGAATGATGAGAAGTGTACACATGAGTTACCTGTGTCTGGGGTGGTGCATAACCCACGATACTATTCCATACACTATTTATTGCCAGGACATTTTTGTTTCCTTTTCTTCATTATTGCTTATTTTACTTATTTATTTTTATATCTCAAAGGCTGATTGTTCCTTGCATAACATTATATGTTATTGGTAACCGACCAACATATTTTTTCTGTTATTAGATGGTACTGAAGGTCATAAAAGATAGAAATCTACTTTCAGATTCACAATGGATTATGAAAGACAAATGGAAAAATTGATAGAGACGGTTGAGAGAGAAATAGACATAGAAGAATCAGGATCATTTCTTGATGAGGAACCAGATGAAGATATTAGCTTACACTAATATCTACATTGACAGTAAACAAGGAAAATATAAGCCAAAAGAGAAACATATTACTGAAGGGGAGATGGATGCTGCAATTGCGCTGCTTCATCTGTTGTGAAGTTTTAGAAATTTGTTGATAATAGTATGTCCAATTATAATGCCTCAGTGTATGCGACAGTATATGAAATGTTGGCTGCCTTTAGAGGGGACTGTCCATTTAGGCTCTGCATGCAAGTAAACCAGCAAAGTATGGTATAAACATTTTTAGTTTGGCAGGAATAAATGCATACAATATATTAATGTCAAACTCTCAAATAGCTATCAGGCGCCGAAAGCGTCTGAGGGAATTGGGACTCGAGTTGGTAGAGGATCGTATCCATCATCCCAAGACAAACCCATATTTGGAAAAAGACTTGAAAAGGAAGTTTCAACATTTCTCAGCATCTCAGGAATTACCTCCGAAACGTTATTGTGAAGATTCCATACAAGGATGCTCAAAATAACATAAGACAAGGAATTGCTGCCAGAAGTGCTGGAAGCCCATCTGCTTGGATCATGCTATGCATATTAGCATTGACTGCTTTGCTCAGAAGGATGAGGATCGATGATAATGCAAACAACTAGTAAACATCAATGCAGCACTCTCCCAACCAATAAATAGTTTTATTTTGTTGGATTTTCATTTCCAGTGAGTATTAGTTTGTTTATGTTTACATGTTAAATGAATACATTACATCAGAATATATTTTTGGTAATATTGTTGCTTAAGAACACATATAAAATAATTTTAAAAAATACTAAGAATAGCTAAAACTATGAGTGAGGTTCTCAAAACCCAACCGCACTAACCATGAAAAATACAGAACCGCGCCAGAGGAGGGTTAAAGTAGCAGCTTTTTTCAATTGCTGATATGTGTTTACTGAAATTGATTGCTAACCTGTTCGCAGAATAATTGAAAGAATTTGTATGTGCAGAAAATTTGGTTTGAAAGGAATTTTCTGTGGCTTCGGGTTATGTTTTTATATAAAGGTATTGTCAATCTATACTTTAGCCCGATATCTATCCATTGATCAGCCAAACACCATTTAAAAACTGCTTTAGGGGGCTGTGAAATTAGATTTTGGTCCATCAATTTCGTTCGGTTTGAGTACGCTAATAATGCCCTAGTTGTTTGCAATAAGAATATATAACCTCTAGAAGGTTTTTGGTGAAAATCCTGTAATATTTATGCTCTCTTTCTGGAGTTTGAACACATCTCAAAAAAAACTCCCACGACAAAGATATAGCAAAGTAAGAACCTTAGCTTATAAAAAATATAAAGTCAAATCCTAAACCTTGCTTTAGCTAGGCCTAAGAACCTGCTTGAAAGTGTTCCTTCAAAGCGTTGCAGGGTAGGAACACTCCTCCAAAAGTATGGTTTCCTCGCGAGAAACTCAATACGGCTAAGTGAAACAATGAATGAGCAATTCAAATGTATTTACATCTCACGCTTACAACACATGCAAGTCAGGAAACCTGTAGATTTCTTCACCACTACAGATGTATAAAAGGTGGACGTAACTGTTGATTGACAGCTTAGATATTAAAAAAGATGTAACACGGTGATGAGGTAGACGCAAACCCGACTGCTGGCCCTGATGGATTCTCAGTAATCCTTCCCAAATCATGCAAACAAACACTTACAAAATCACTGTCCATTCATTTACAGACCTTCCTTGCAAGTGTCAAACTCGCAGACAAATTAAAATAGGGCATAATAGGCTTTGTTCATAAAGGAAGAAGCAGATTAGGTACTAAAAACTATAGAGCTATCCTTGTGACCTCACACCAGTAAAATCATGGAACAAATAGTCCGATGGAAATTAATTGCGTTCCTTGAATAGAGTGACTTACTGGCTGACAGCCAACATGGGTATGGTTTTTGGCCAGGTACGAGCTTTCTGACAGGAAATTGTCATTGCAAATTGACTACGTGTGAAAGCAGCTGTTCGACAACTAAAATGTCAACGAGATATATATCAACTTTGCAAAAGTCTTTGAGAAATTGAACTATGTTATCATATGTCACGAGCTGCATGACTTCAATGTAGTAGGAAAACTTGGGGATTAGCTACAGGACATTCTAAATTATAGAAGTCAGGTAGTGGTGACCAACAGGGCATCATTTATTAAACTACAATGCTTGCATATCGTTATCTTCTTCAAACATACATACATACATGCATACATACATACATACTTAAATACGCACATTTGTGTGTGTGCGTATGTGTGAGTGTGTATGCATGTAACGTTACATATGTCTTTCTTGGATTCTTTCCAAGACCTTTGATTCTGTAAATAACGGAGCTGCGTTCTGAATTCTTTGCTAAGCATGCCTGACAGCAACATTCCTCTCAATGACACACTGCATCTACGCGACAGACGGTGCCAATGTTACAGTTTGAAGCGTAAAGTAGCACAAGACGAGAATATCGCAGTAAGGCAAAACCTCTTGACTGGATCACTACTGTTGCGCCTATAAGCTATTAAAATCTAACGAAATCCGTATCGGAAAACGAACGCGGCGTTGTTGCTTATTCAATGCTTTTGACTTTCAATTTCATCCTCACATTGTGTACAATATATCTATTTCTTTACTACCCACAATGGGCTAAACACAGAGGGGACAAACAAGGACAGACAAAGGGATTAAGTCGATTACATCGACCCCAGTGCGTAACTGGTACTTAATTTATCGACCCCGAAAGGATGAAAGGCAAAGTGGACCTCGGCGGAATTTGAACTCGGAACGTAACGGCAGACGAAATACCTATTTCTTTATTACCCACAAGGGGCTAAACACAGAGGGCACAAACAAGGACAGACATAGGTATTAAGTCGATTACATCGACCCCAGTGCGTAACTGGTACTTAATTTATCGACCCCGAAAGGATGAAAGGCAAAGTCGACCTCGGCGGAATTTGAACTCAGAACGTAACGGCAGACGAAATACCGCTAAGCATTTCGCCCGGCGTGCTAACGTTTCTGCCAGCTCGCCGCCAGTATATTGTGTACAATATATCATACAATACTTAGCTAACCATTTCTGTTTCGCTCCTTCAGCCACGGTGTGTGGGTGCGTGCATGCGTTTGTGAGTGTGCTCGTGCGTGTGCGTGTGTGGGTGTTTGTGCGTGTGTGTGCATGTGTGTGTGTCGTGTGTGTGCGCGCATGTATGTCCGTGCGTATGTCAGTAAAAGTATTTCTTTTTAATTTGAAGAGAGTATTATGATTGAGAATTCTAAAATACTCTTCGTAACCCACAAACACACACATGGTATATTTACGTACCCGCAACTTAGCGATTCGGCAAACGAGACCGAGAGAATAAGTACTAGGCTTACAAAGAATAAATCCTGGGGTCGATTTGCTCGACTAAAAAGGCGGTTGGCCAGCATGGCCACAGTCAAATAACTGAAATGAGTAAAAGAGTAAAAAGAGTGTATCTATCTATCTATCTATCTATCTATCTATCTATCTATCTATCTATCTATCTATCTATCTATCTATCTATCTATCTATCTATCTATCTATCTATCTATCTATCTATCTATCTATCTATCTATCTATCTATATATATATATATATATATATAATTATATATATATATATATATATATATATATATATATATATATATATATATATATATATAATATATATATATATAATATATATATATATATATATATATCATGATTGACCACTAAATCCACAAGTTTTTTTTTCTTATTCTGTCTCTGTCTTTTGTTTAGTTCGCCGTCTTCCTTTCTACTGAAAAGCGTCGGATCGAAACATAAAAGACCTTCTCACATTGCCGAGCGTCAAGCTATTACACCTGTTGTTTTTTATACATCGTTCTTCGTCTTTTGTTTTTCTGTAAATTTCAACTATATATATATTTTACTCTTTTACTTGTTTCAGTCATTTTGACTGTCGCCATGCTGGAGCACCGCCTTTAGTCGAGCAAATCGACCCCGGGACTTATTCTTTGTAAGCCCAGTACTTATTCTATCGGTCTTTTTTGCCGAACCGCTAAGTGACGGGGACGTAAACACACCAGCATCGGTTGTCAAGCAATGCTAGGGGGACAAACACAGACACACAAACACATACACACACACACATATATATACATATATACGACGGGCTCCTTTCAGTTTCCGTCTACCAAATCCACTCACAAGGCATTGGTCGGCCCGGGGCTATAGCAGAAGACACTTGCCCAAGATGCCACGCAGTGGGACTGAACCCGGAACCATGTGGTTGGTTAGCAAGCTACTTACCACACAGCCACTCCTGCGCCTATATATATACATATATATATATATATATATATATATATATATATATATATATATATATATATATATATATATATATATATATATATATATATATATATATATATTATATTATATATAATATTATATATATATATATATATATATATATATAGTTAATCCAAACATGAAAACACAACAACGCGAGGACGTGGAACAAGTATAGTATTAATGGACGCTTAGGAAAGAAGGAAAGAAGGAGGGTTTAATGTTTCGAGCGGAGGTCTTCGTCAGAAAGATAGGGAAAGGAAAGATCCAAAGAAGGGAAGGCGGCAGAAAAAAATCGCCAACTGTACACACGCGGTCACATTTCGAATGTATATACATTATATATATATATATATATATATATATATATACATATATATAAATATATATATGTATTTATACACACACACGCACATACATACGCAGACACACACACACACACACCACACACACACACACACACACACATATATATTTACATTCAGATGCTGAAATGGTAAGGCATCGGGTCGGGTCAAATTTAACATCCATACTCTGCAGCTATAGATGGTACCATAATGCAAGCAACAGGATGTTCAGGTAATGTATACAATTAAATGAATCCGACTGAGTGTATCACTAGCCCTTGAGCTATTCCAGAAAGGCACACTGCATTAAATATACGGCCCAAAATATACTACGAAACGCGCGAAGAATAGGTTGAGAGGTAGTTGAGGGCAAAAAGGTAAAATAGAAGTAGGGCTATGAGTGTATGAATATTTTTAATATTGCTTGGAATTAACAGAAAAACTGTTGAGAACAATCAACGGCTACATAAACTAATAGGCCTTATATATATATATATATATATATATATATATATATATAATATATACTCACATACACATGGACAGGCACATATACACACATAATTGTTATATATATGTATGTATATGTATATGCATATATTTATCTATATATGTGTATATCTCTGCATATGTTATATATATATATATATATATATATATATATATATATATATATGTATATATGTGTGTGTGTGTGTATGTATACCAACCCATATATACCCACCCATCCATTCGTCCATTTATACATTCGCAAATTGTGTAGGCTATGAATGTTATTAAATTTTCTACACTAATCAGACATCTACAACCGACCAACCAACCGACCGCCTAAACAGCCAACTAACCGAACACCAAAACCAACCCACCAGCCAGACAGACTCAGCACTGAACTAGTTCTATTTATCCAACGCTTTAATAGATAAAATGTAAATGCATTAACAATTGGACAATTATACAAACAAATAAACAAATTATAAATTTAGAGATAAATCAAATAAAATATTCAATAAAGATATTTTTTTTTTTGCAATTCACTGCGTAATACTTTCTCTATATTTTTACTTATTTATTCCTTTCATCTAATTATAGATTTAAAAGACCGAGCAATTCTCGTTGAATATAACTTGTACTGCGAGAAAGACTGGTTTATTTATTATAATAATAAAACAGAATAAAACAACCTAAGAACATTTTAAATAGAGTTATACGAACACACGCAAGCGTCTGTATATGTTTAGACGCATACACTTATGTATACGTATGCATGTAGCTATGTACGTATGTATGTATATAATAATAATAATTCTAATAGTACTACTTCTAATTATAGTAATAATTATATATATATATATATATATATTATATATATACGTATATGTATATGTATATATATATATATATATTATATATATATATATATATATATATATATATTATATATATAATATATATATATATATATATATATATATATATATATGTATATATATATATATATATATTTATATATTCAGCACAAAAACTGTTTTACTAAAAGTTGAAAGACAAAACAAACAAAAAACGAAAACAACAAACACTAGAGACACATAATCAAAGTTGTACATGAAATGAATACAGAAATGAAATAAAAGCAAAATCTCACGAGAGAAATGTATATTATTTATGGTAGAATTAACTTGGCACTTACAATGTTTTACTGAAAATGCCGAAGAATGAATGTACTGCTATGAGCATTAAAACCTATTTCAATTGGAAAAATATTTAACAAAACACTTCGTAATTTTAGAGGAATATCATGTCCGACAGTTCGGTTATAGTCGCTTACAGTCAATTATATACATTTTTATTTGGCAATCCCACCCCATATTTTAACTCAGGTAATTATTTGTATATTTCCTTTACGTTAATAAACTTTAACAAATAGTTACTCATACTGATTACTAAATTATCCCTTTGGCACAAAACAGGACCATTGACAGAGCATATTACACAAAAGAACCGATAGACGCCTGACTAACAAAAAAAAAAAAAGGAAAAAATAACGTAAGTATACCACTGCAGGGTTTAATGTTTCATTAATGTGTTTGTTCTCGATATATCATTCTGAATGTCTATAGACATAAAAACCTTCTGACATTAGAATATATTCGTATTATCTATATATATATTTCGCAGGACAACTAAATTTCATATGTATACAGGTATATACAAACGAATGTGTGGAAAGATACGTGTATCTATCCACACAGGTAAATCTATCTATCTGTCTGTCTATCTATCTATCTATCTATCTATCTATCTATCTATCTATCTATCTATCTATCTATCTATCTATCTATCTATCTATCTATCTATCTATCTATCTGTCTATCTATCTATCTATCTATCTATCGATCTATCTATCTATCCAACTATCTATCCAGCTATCTATCGGTTTATCTATCTATCTATCTATTATCTATCTATCCTTCTCTCTCATTCTCTCTCTATATATATACTAACATAAATATATTAATATATATATGTACTGTCGTTACTGTCCTGTTTTTGTTACCATTTTTTACCCCTCTGCGAAACGATCTCAACATTTTAATTGATTTGCTTTTCGCAGGAAGGAAAGTTTCTTGTCGAAGATACGTCTCGCTTTCACCTTCGAAACGTAGAGTAGATGAAACCATAGCGACTGAGAAGGGTTTTTTTCTTTGTGTTAATTGTCCTGTACTCTGTATTTTTGTTGTTTTAAAAAAATGTCCAGTTCCTTGGGTTTGTGTCTATGTTTTCGTTTCTCATTGTGTTCGAAGTCTTTTTGGTGTCCTGTACTCATATATGCGTGTATATGTACATATAGAGGTAGGTACGTACATATATGTTTATATATATGCATATGTTTTATTTATTATATATATATATATAATATATATATTATATATATATATGTATATATATATATATATATATATATATATATATAATTATATATGTATATACATATATACATAATACATATGCATATGTAATTCTATATATACGTATGTGTGAATAAATGCGTATATTATATAGCTTCTCTGCGTGTAGAATTACTTATGTATAAACATACATACATATATATGCTTATTTGTGGTTTTGTGCCTTTGTGCGTGCGAGCATACATATTGGCGTGTGTTTATATATCACGTTATATATAAAATCAATCAAGAATTAGACTGAAAGATTTTTATGTACTATTTAGTACAGTATCTCTAATAATGCATGGCAGTCATACAACTTCATATATTGGTTTATAATGGTTGCAATATCTGGAAAAAGTAGAAGATTAGATTATGATTGCTAATATCTGGATAATTCAATTAAAATATGCGCATGTTTTCCAAAACAGTATCTAATAACACAGCTATCAATAATAAGCGCATAGGCAAGAATATTATTTGTAATACGAATATCTAAGGCACCTTGGGCAAGTGTCTTCTACTATAACCTTGGCCCTACTTAATTCTTGGAAGTGGATTTGGTAGACGGAAACTGAAAGAAGCTCGTCGTCTATAAATATATATATATATATATATATATATATATATCAATAATGGTAAAACAACAAAAGAATGAATGATACCTCGATATTATGAAAATAGAGGAATTACCCGTAATATGGTTTGTGACAATTATTCGATGGCCATAATAAAACTCAGAGTTTCGTATGTATGTGCACAAAACCGCTCCGGCATCTCGTCAGTTATCGAGGCAAACAAAATATGCTATGAAAATGAACGTTGAACAAAAGGAAATTGCTATGTAATTGACCGTTATTAAGAGAAGAGAGCTATAAGAATGACCGTTAAATAGGTGGGAAAAACCGAAGGGGAAAAAGTAAAATTGCGCATAGAAATTGCGTTTACGGGCATTTACATACACATGCGTACATTGTGTGTTTGTGCATGTGTGCGTATGTGCGGGTATGTATATATGTACACGTATATGTACATGTGTATGGTTGCATATGTATGTGGGTGTACCTCCATGTGTTTGACTCGAATGTGAGTGAGCATATGCATATACGCACATGTGTATGTATGTACATGCGCAATTACGCGATTTCTAGGAACATTTTTACTTCTTTAAATTTTTACTTTCTCCCCTTCGGTTTTTTTCCTTTTATTTAACAAGCTCACTCGTCTTAATAACAGTCAAATACATAGTTATTTCCCTTTGTTCAACGGTAATTTTCATAGCATTTTTTTTATTGCCTCGATAACTGACGAGATGCCGGAGCAGTTTTCTGCCCCGACATCCGAATCTCGGAGTCTTATTATGGCAACCGAATAATTGTTACATATTATTGTCACATAAAATTGGGGAGTGGAGAATTTGTCTAAAGTTGT
>NC_043004.1:44289523-44302023 GCF_006345805.1 Octopus sinensis | reverse complement strand
GTGATATCATGTACGTTGTTTTGTTTTGGTATAAATGATGGGCTACAGCAAATATTCTGCGCAATACCAGAGATTTGCTTGCCAGTTGTTTGACCTTAACCAGTTGAACATGTCTCTTAGTCTCTGATGATATGTACATCTCTGACCATGCGCAGAAGTAGTGGGAACATGCTCAACTGGTTAAGGTCAAACAACTGTCAAGCAAATCTGCGGTATTAAGCAAAATATTTGCTGTAGCCCATCTTTTATACCAAGACAAAACAACGTACATGATAACACTTCCAGTCAGTTAAGATCAGAAGCCACGAGAGACACTGCCTGGTGCTACATGAGAGCATTCATTATTATTATTATTATAATTATTATTATTATTATTATTATTATTATTATTATTGTTATTATTATTATTATTTTATTATTATTATTATTATTATTATTATTTATTATTATATTATTATTATCATTATTATTATTATTATTATTATTATTATCATTATTATTATTATTATTATTATTATTATTATCATTATTATTATATTATTATTATATTATTATTATTATTATTATTCAGTAGTTTTATTTTTATAGCGTGCTTTCACTTCACTACCGAGCGCAGCTCTGTGTGCCTTGGGTATGTGCTGTGATTTGTTGTGATGCTCTGATGGTTATTGTATGGAAAGTGTTCTGCGTAGGATGTGTGCAGTGCCTAGTAGTGCAATTTTCTGTATGTTATATGTGTTTGTAAGTCCTGGTGTTTTTGTTATGTATTTGTCTGAATATTTTTTTTATCATGCCTAATGCACCTACTATGATAGGAATTGTTTCTGTTTTCAGATTCCACATTCTAGTTACCTCTATTTCGAGGTCTTTGTATTTTGAGAGTTTCTCCATTTCTTTTAGAGGTGGTAAGTTTAATATACGTACCGCTCGATTGTTATTCTTGGGTTGAATAGTATCGGTGGCATTTAATTTCTTCGTAGTTCCTTTGTACATGGTGTTTGAGGTCGGGGATGATCGTGATGTTCCACGCATGTTTACATGTGTTGTGTTAGAGGTGGAGATAATATCGAGTCAAAATACATCATTTCTTTTCGAAAATAGTAATAAATTTCAATTAGTATTACTTACTCGGATACAGTCCAATTCTTTGTTAGTAAATCTTTGGCTCCATAGGATGTCCTTGTTTTCGATGTTTGTGGATAGATTTCGGAGCTCTGTATTTTCCTTCTTACATCTTAAACGTCCCCGGTGTTCTCCCATCTTAAACGTCCCCAGTGTTCTCCCATCTTAAACGTCCCCGGTGTTCTCCCATCTTAAACGTCCCCGGTGTTCTCCCATCTTAAACGTCCCCGGTGTTATTATTATTATTATTATTATTACTTTTTTTTCTTCTTTCAAATTTGCTTCCATTTCTTGCCGAGTGTCTTCCCGACTCCTAGGGCAAAGAAACTCATAGTATACATTGGTAGGCCATTAAACCAAACTCAGTAGTTCGTTAATTTTTTTTTTTTAAGTTAAATTAAAATACATGAGCAGCAACAGTTCTTACATCGACAATGCTCTTCTCAATACGTGTGATGTACCAGTTAAGACAATCTTTTGCACTTCTTGCATGGATGGTAAGCCAGGGATCATTCTCATATAATTTTCGGTTCCCTTCTTGATCATTCCTAGTGCTCCTACGATCACTGGTATTGTAACCGCCTTGAGATGCCACATTTTCTCAATTTCAATGAGTAGGTCTTTATATTTTCTGAGCTTGTCAAACTCTTTCGCTGAGATATTATGATCACAGGGGATGCTCATGTCGATCAATAAGCAAACTTTATTGTTTTGGTCTTTCACAATATCTGGTTTATTGGCCTTGATGGTTCGGTCTGTATGTACTGGAAAGTCCCACAGAATCGTTACATTTTCTCCTTCAGTTACAGCCTCAGGGTGGTGATTATACCACTTGTCGGCAGTTTTGATATTGTAATGCCGACTTATTAGCCAGTGGAGATATTGGCCAACTCTGTCATGTCTTAATTTATACTCCACTGGTGCTAAGACTTTACATCCAGAGATTAGGTGGTCCACTGTTTCAATCATGTCGTTGCAGAATCGGCATTTTGGTTCTGCTCCATTTTTCATCACATTGGCCTGGTAGTTCCTGGTTAATAGGCTTTGATCTTGAGCAGCCAGGATTAAACCTTCGCTCTCTGCTTTTAGCCCTGAGCTCCGTAGCCCCTGATGGGTTTGCTTCTGGTCAACATCAGCTTGTTTGCTGCGGGTCACATATTTGCCGTGCAGAGGTTTCTCCTCCCACCTATCAGCCAATTGCTCGTGCGCTTTCTTCATTGCCATCATTTTCACCTTCTTTGCAACAATAGTTGCCGTACTTCCCTCGGGTTGTTCAGTTTGGGTATCCTGCACGAGATCAATAGCAAATGTTTTTCTTTCCTTTATGATAGAATGAAGCTTCTTTCATCTCTCGTGATTTTCCACGAGCTTTAGCATCCAGTCATTCGATATTTCGAGATATTTGGCCAGTCCAATTGTGGTTGTTTTGTAAGCTTATTATTATTATTATTATTATTATTATTATTATTATTATTATTATTATTATTATTATCATTATTATTATTATTATTATTTTTATTATTATTATTATTATTATTATTATTATTATTATTATTATTATTATTATTATTATTATTATTATTATTATTATATGTTTGACTTTTGCTTTACATTTGCACAAGCTGGATCCAAGTCTCATCCAGAGACCTCAGGAGACAATAAGTTGGAAGTTCATGCTGGTGTTATGCCTAAGGTGCCATATATTTGGTTTTGTACTTAGTGTTGCCTAAAAAAACATACGAAAATTATGTTTGTTTTAAAACTTGAGATTACAAAGAAAGTATTTTTCGTAGGATATGAACAGTTCCCATGAGCAATATCTTTTGAATTTCTGCCAGTTTGGGGTTTCCTGGTATCTGAGTTAGGTAGCAATCAGCCCCTTTTGCTATCATTCTCAGGGCACCAATGACAGAAGGTATTGTCTTGGTCTTCAGGTTCCACATTTTGCTGATTTCTATTTCCAGATCTTTATATTTGCTCAATTTCTGGTAGGTCTTGACAGATACGTTTATATCGATTGGGACAGTCATATTAATGAGGAGGCATGTTTTTGTCTGAAGTCTTTTACTATGATGTCTGGCCTATTCGCGACTATCTTTCTGTCACTTTGGATGGTGAAGTTCCAGAGGAGTGAGATGTGGTCATTTTCAAGCACTGGGGTGGTTTGTGTTCCCACCAGTTTTTATCAGTGAATATATAGTGCAGCTCTATATCAAGATAAACAGCACATCACCTTGCAAGTGGGGCCCAGTTAGAATTTTCTTCTGGTTGAGTAGCCCATCCCGCTCAAAACCTCCCTGAATAAGGGTTGTTTAAGGATGTTGAACGAAACACAAATGTTTCCAGAAGTGAATAATTCAAACCCCAAAGAATCATTCTCAACACACGGCTGATGCTCCCCCACTACTTCTGCTCGTGATCAGAGATGCACATATCATCAACCACTAGGGGACGTGGTCAACTGGTTAAGGTCAAACAAATTATTACTATTATTATTTATCATTATTATTTTTATTATTTTCTTGTTTCTGCTGTTTTCGTAGTAGTTGTTGTTATTGTTGTTTTCGTTGTTGTTGTTGTTATTATTATTATTATTATTATTAATATTATTATTATTATTATTATTATTATTATCATTATTATTATTATTATTATTATTATTATTATTATTATTATTATTATTATTATTATTATTATTAATATTATTATTATTGTCATTAAACAAAATTCAATTTTATGCAGAAATGTATAAACAAAAAAAAACTGCCACAGCATATTTTGAAAAGATGTTTTACAATTTTGAACACGCTGATTTTTGGGAAAAACGCCTGATGAGATATTTTGGGATGTTTCTTTTTAACCATCGAAGAAAATAACCAACGTTATCATAAACAAAAGGGGCAACAGCAGCACAAGTGTAAAGAGCCTAAAGTGATAATGGCAGGTAATCGGTTGCAACTTTGAATTGCTGTAAAATTAGCAAGAACAAAATGTTAAAACTAAATTTCTAAAAAATAAATAAATAAAAATTAGCTGCTGATTCGTAACTCCTATTGTATTCAACAATGAAGAGGAAAAAAATAATAATAACAACAATATCAACGACTGAGACATTATTAACAACGCTATTAACTGCTTTAAGAACCCTGATACTTAGGGATAGCGTTGAATAGAGAGACAGCAATAGAGACTAAAGGGAGACAAAAACGGAACGGCTCCATTGATAATACCACCGTCGTCGTCGTCGTCGTAGTCGACGCCGTCATCATCACCAGTAAGAATAGGAGCGATAACAATGATAATTTTCAACTACAACACAAACAACAATATTGGCACAAATCAATAACATCGCCAAGAATGGAGGAGACAACGAGCATTCCGTTGACAATAGAAGCAGCAACGGCAACAAGAGGAAGAACAATCATTATAACAATACAGACAACAACAACAAAAACAACCACAAAACAACTTTAGCAAAGTTAATAACGGAGAGAACCCATCGGTGGAATACAGACATCCAACTAAGAAACACTTAATGCGCAATGGGGCTCAAAGCAGCTGGTGTTTACTGGAAATTCTAATTATTATTATATTTATGCGGAAACAGGAAGGCAAACAAGAACAGCTGTCACTCAAAAGCACGTACGACTTGGAAAACATGTAGTATGCGATCACTAGTTGTCTTAGGTAAGATATAGTCGGTAATAGACATAGATGCCCAATTGTCCGTTCTACAATTACTAGAAACACAAAGATATAGTAGTTGGAGGGAGTAAAAGTTTTACCTGCATTCAGCCGGTACTCCTATGTTCATGAATAGACAGAATTTATGTGAAATGAAATATACTGCTCAAGATCGAGGGTGGCCTCCCGGTCCATAAACAAAATGGATCTTTTCGGTTTGAACGGCAGTTTTTTCTAGCGGTGTCATATGAATTTGTCACCCATAGTTATGACCCTAGTATCGATCTATTGCATTTGAATCTGTTTTAGGGTTAGGGTTAGGGTTAGGGGTGGGAGGGTATCTTTTTTTTTCTTCACAAATGTAAATAAACCCAATCTGTTTCTTAAACGAGGAACATATTCTTACGGCACAGAATGTTTTCACCTCAATAGACGGTCATTGATTGGGTGAAATTGCCGAAATGCAAGAAATTAAAGACAAAATATCTTACAAACTATAGAATTTTCTCAATAAAGCCAAGAGAAAAAGATGTTTTATAAATACATTCTACCAGTATACGAAGTTTAAAATTGTTTAGTTACCTAGAAATTATGTTAAAAACTGCCGTTCAAACCGAAAAGATCCAATAAAATTGTTAATCTAGTAACAGGGAGATCCGCATTCATTACGAAGTCATACACATTAACCAGAGGAAAATGCATAAAGAAAATCAGGATGATCGCCACTTATTTAATATCACCTTATCTCAGTGCCTTGTGTTTCACAGGAAATAGGGCGAATTGGATAAAAGTCTAATGATAATTACAGTGTGCTAAGTCTTACATATGTAGCATAATTTGTGTAAATTGCACTACATTCGTACTACTTCGTTTGTCTACAAAACCAAAACCTGTTATAGAGGAATTGCTGCTGAAATACAACCACAAAAGTGACCGTCCTTCTGAGCGCACAAAATCTGAAAATTCTCGTATCGGCTACTATAATAATACTCCATCACAATTTTCTCCATCACAACATATTAATAAGAAAGGAAGGGGTGATAGTTGAATGAGGAAGGGATGATGATAAACTTGGTAGTGGGAGGATAGAAATTCTACGGTGAAAAAAAAAGCAAACAGCGTTTCAACTCTGTGTAAGTATATATTGTGAATGTAAAATGGGGGTATGTGAATGTTTCTCTGTGTGTGTGTGTGTGTGTGTGTGTGTGTGTGTGCAATGGAAGTGGGCTGCATAACAGTCAACGCTGAGAAGAAAAATCAGACTGCGTTTCATTTCTGTGTGAGTATATGTGTGAGCCTGTACAAGTGAAGTATATGAACGTTTATAAGTGTGAAACAGTGTAGTTTCAGTAACAAACAATGATCGATATCACATATCAACATCCAACCAGTAGATAACGTTCCTTTCTACTCTAGTCACAAGGCCAGAAATTTTGGGGAAGGAGGCCAGTCGATTACGCAACTGGTACTTAATTTATCGATCCCGAAAGGATGAAAGATAAAGTCGACCTCGGCGGAATTTGAACTTAGAACGTAACGACAGACGAAATGCCTATTTCTTTACTACTCACAAGGGGCTAAACACAGAGGGGACAAACAAGGACAGACAAACGGATTAAGTCGATTATATCGACTCCAGTGCGTAACTGGTTCTTATTTAATCGACCTCGAAAGGATGGAAGGTAAAGTCGACCTCGGCGGAGTTTGAACTCAGAAGGCAGCGGCAGACGAAATGCCTATTTCTATTTCTTTACTACCCCCAAGAGGCTAAACACAGAGAGAACAAACAAAACAAGGACAGTCAAACGGATTAAGTCGATTAAATCGGCCCCAGTGCGTAACTTGTACTTAATTTATTGACCCCGAAAAGATTAAAAAGGAAAAAGTCGACCTCGGCGGAATTTGAACTCAGAACGTAACGGCAGACGAAATACTGCTAAGCAATTAGCCGTCAATTTTGACGGCACGGGGCCAGCTAGTACATTATCAACACTGGCTTATAATTTCTTTTTTCGTTCTGAGGCAAGGATCAAAATATGTGTTTTATTGTACTAATTTTGATATGGTGAATTCCAGTTTTCTGAACAGTTTTGCTCTATCACGTATAGTTCTTTTATGTTCACATATCCCATTTTAATTATACTGTATATAAATTGAAAATATAAAGAGTTTATTTCATCTGTTACAATGGCATATTGCATAAAAAAAAACATAGATGCATGACGCTGACGGAACTGAATTACTTGAATAGTACAATACACACAAATCCTAGCACGGAAGACAGTTAGAAGTGAGTTTTTGGACGATCTTGTGTACTTTGCCTCCGAGATGTCACACAACAGCATCTCGCAAAAGTCTCCCATCATGCTTCGGTTGTCCTCGCCTTGGCAGTTGCTCGCCATCCTAGTAATATATTGGTGGAACATTTCTCTATGCTCGTCACTCACTGCTCCAAGCTTCGGAGGGAAGTTGAGGGGGGAGTGGAGAAAGTGAATTTTGAGTGACATTCGGCACCCCATATCATCATAAGGCTGTAACAGTTTCTCGATACACTCTTGGTAATCTAGTACCCGAGTGTTGCCAAGTAAGCCATGGCAGACTGGCTTACATGCTTTCCAGATCTCAGTTCCTTTAAGATAAGAAGCTCCTCAAAGTCCTTATCCTTCAGCACCTCTCGGATCTTGAACTTAGTAGAAATTAGAGGTCCTTGAGCTTAGTAGAAATCAGAGGTGCGAACAGAGTGCACAAGTGTTGGAAGGCTGCGGCAATTTTGTCTATTACCATCACGAAATTCTTCATCAAACCAAGCTTGATGTGAATAGGAGGAAGAAGCAACTTGTTGATGTCCACCGGATGATTTTCTTGGACACTGTGTTCACCAGACAGGTAATTGCTTCTAGATCCCCAGTCTTTCTGCTTGTAGAGATTGGACACATCTCGACTGTCCCGGAAACAAAGAAAGCAACAATACCTTGTAAATTCTGTTTGCATATCCATAAGGAGCCAATGACCTTGAGGTCCCCGCAGAGACTCCACTGCTCCTGGTTGTAATTGACAGCTGCCAAAAGGAGCTCCATATTTTCATACGAATTCTTCAGATTGACAGAGTATGTAATGGAAATGCTGGGGTATTTATTCCCATTGTGCAGGAGCACACACTTCAGACTTCGCTTGTAGGAATCTACACCAGTCCGAAGGATTGTGTGGAAAACCAAGGGAGGTGGACAAGCCAGAGACATTTGTGCAGTAGCACTACCTATTTTCCATGTCGAAGAATGAAGCAAAGTCCTGGTTCCATGTCTTGAGACTGGTGATCCTTACATCTACCTTGACCAGGTTCCACTGCTTAAACCAGAATGCCAGGAACTCTGACTGCTGCTTAAATAGATACAAATCACGGGCAAGATAATTCAGGTCTTTCTGCGCGATCCAGTGGTGCTCAATGCAATTTGCCTTGAATAAACAGGGATATTGTCTTCAGAAGAGATCGATTTAGCAGAATCTTCCCCTGAAGGCATCCCCTGAGGGTGGGTAGGAGAATATCTAATATCATCGATTCCGTTATTTGACTGGAACTTTAATTTATTAACAACGAAATTATGAAAGTTGGACTCTATGGGATTTGAATTCAGAATGTAAAGAGCTGGAACAAATGCTAGAACGCTTCTCTAGAGTTTCGAATTCATTTAGGAACTTCATTGGAGGATTAGTTTAGAGATATTTTCAAAGATAAAATAAACAATTGTAACAATGGTCGCAATGAAGTATTCTGTGTGAGATCTTCAAAACTAGATAAAAGATAAGGAGAAATGGGAAACTAGATCAGGTGATAAGAGAGATTAAGGTGGTAAAAAAAATAGGTGTATAATAAAGAATATACAGTAACGAAAGAGTAAGCTATTAGGAAAGTAAAGGATTGAGTAAATTTTAAAGTAATTTGCGATAATATAAGAAAATGGAAATTTAGAGACAAAGGCAGAAATCACGAATGCAACTAAAAGATAATGTGTGATGGAGAAAGGGAGAGAGAGAGAGAAGAGAGAGAGAGAGAGAGAGAGAAAGAGAGAGACGGGGGAGATAAAGAGAATGAGATAGACAGGCAGCTAAGGAGAGAAATTTAAGAAAAGAATAGAAATAAGCGAGTAGAATCAATAGACAAGGAGGGAAGGTAGAAAAATGAAAAAAATAGAATTTGCAAGGGAGCGCTGAGAAGTTCCTGGCTTTAATAGTATCGTGAAAGGTCTGGTTGGAGGTCCAAACTTTTGTGTTTTTTACAGGCCTTAGAAAAACTGAAGGACCGCTGCAATACGGGTATGAATCTGAGAGGGGAATATGTTGAATAAAATCATAATTAACTTATCCTCGTATATTTTCTTTTACCGAAAGCCGGGAACTTTTCAGCCCTCCCTCGTATACAAAGAATGACATACAGAAACAAATGTGACACGAAAGATAAAATACTATATAGACATAGGAGGAAACGGAGGGAAGGAGATACATAAATTGGGGGAAAAGAGGGAGATTGGAAATAGCTGAAAAGAGTTAAAAGAATTGAAAAGAGAAGAGTATTAAAAATGCGAAGAGTTGTATTATATCTTAGTTGCAGTTCTGTCATAATTGACAGACCAAACTCATGATCGGCAGCATTCCATTGTGCCTATTCAGAATATACGTGTATATAATACTACATAGTGGAGGCGCAATGGCCCAGTGGATAGGACAGCGTACTCGCGGTTGTAGGATCACGGTTTCGATTCCCAGACGGGGCGTTGTGAGTGTTTATTGAGCGAAAACAACTAAAGCTCCACGAGACTCCGGCAGGGGGTAGTGGCGATCCCTGCTGTACTCTTTGGCCACAACTTTCTCTCACTCTTTCTTCTGTTGGCCTGCTCGCGGGATGGCGTCATTTGAAGGCTAAAACAATGCGAAGCGCATTGTGACCAGCGATGTGTAGCAACACCTGATAGCCTGATCGGTTACGGTGATCACGGTGATAATACTATATAGTGACTGTTTTAAAGCATTGGGTGCAATTTTTCACCAAATCTTGCCTTTAATTTCGACAGAATAGCGCAATGGAACGCATGTTTTATTTATTTGTATTTTTAATGTTCATATATGCATTTGTTGCCACTAAGTTAAAAAATCACATTCGTTTTGACGTAACTTCGATAGTTATTTATTTATTCCAAATTTCATATTTGCTCGTTATATTTGTAACTTTTCTCTACAACACTTTGTTGGTTCAATCTATTCTAGTAGTTTAAGGATAATTACACAACATTTAATACATTTTCAAATATTGAAAGGTTTTTCAGGAAGTATACTAATAGAACAAAAAGAAACAAGAAAACTCTGCAATGTAAATTCCTTGGTAACTCTTTTCTTAAGATGGGAAGTGCTTTGACGATCGAGATTTTCTTGAGTGTATACCTTCATCTCTTCTGATTAGAGACCATATATAA
Source organism: Octopus sinensis (assembly GCF_006345805.1). Lineage (NCBI taxonomy): Eukaryota > Metazoa > Mollusca > Cephalopoda > Octopoda > Octopodidae > Octopus > Octopus sinensis. The sequence continues at coordinate 44,291,752 of NC_043004.1, read as the reverse complement.
TCTCCCATCATAGCAGTATCGCATCATCCTTGGTATCTTCTTTCCATAGTTGCGATATCTTGATGAAATCTCTCACCATGCTTCTCACTGACATCACCCATATTTTCGGGGAAACATCTAGGTGAGAGTGCAAAAAATTGAACCTTTGAGGACATACGACAACCCATTTTCTTGAAGTTTTCAATAAGCTTTGCTACCAGCTGCTTGTAATTAGGTTCCTTATGATTTCCTAGGATTCCACGAACTGCAACACGAAATGCACACAAGCTTCTTTTTCAACGTTTGTCATCGCTCTTTCCAGTCTCTTCGACTTTAACATTGCATTTACTAGAGAGCCCAACAAATATGCCACCCTTGATCTTAACCTCAGATATCTTTGGAAACATAAGACAAATTTCTTGAAAAGCTTCTCCTCAAAAATCTAAGGCCTTCACAAACTGTTTTACCAATCCGAGTTTGATATGAAGTGGGGGTAATAAGATATTGTTGGAACCTACTAGTGGCTGTTTGAGAACATTTAACATTCCTGGCTGCAGTTCCACTCGTGGGGGCCGATATACTCTCTTGTAATGATCATCATCAGCTCTTCTCTCCCATAACCAAAGGGAACATGAATACTTTGTGTATCCCACTCGCAAGCCAAGCAAGAATGCAAGCATCATGAAATCACCACAAACATCTTATGTAATACCTGCTTTTTCCAATATAATAACCACACACATAACAAAATGTATCTGGAGAATTTTTACATACTCTAGAAGCCATCCTGAAAGTAGCAGAACTTAGTAATTGGTCTGAAAGAGAAAATTAGACATACATTTAGTAGCGGAACATTATAACGATACCGAATACATAATAATATTGAAAGACGACATATTTTTTTAACTGTTGATGATGCATCAAAAATAATTTCATTTTTGGAATCAGCATAAAAAAATGGATTGTTTTGTAATCGATGAAAAGGATATTAGTGAGTAAGAAGATCAAAAGAGAGAGGATGGCAGGACAGAGACAGAAAGGCTGTGAGCTGGCAGAAACGTTAGCACGCCGGGCGAAATGCTTAGCGGTATTTCGTCTGTCGTTACGTTCTGAGTTCAAATTTCGGCGAGGTCGACTTTGCCTTTCATCCTCTCTGGGTCGATAAATAAAGTACCAGTTTCGCATTGGGTCTATGTAATCGACTTAATCCGTTTGTCTGTCCTTGTTTGTCTCCTCTAAATTTAGCCCCTTGTGGGTAATAAAGAAATAGATAGGACAGAGAAGGAATTAGAAGAAACAACGGAATAAAAAGAATGCAGAAGGAAATAAGAGTAGGAGATAGTTGAAAGTCATTTACACTGTGTTACCTCAGGTCAGTTGCTGTTCAGGAGATCCATAATCGGATAGTCGCGGGTCGAACAAGTCGGTGTGACCTAGAAAGCTCTTCTTAACTAAATAAGGTACCCATTCTCAAGCTGAATTGGTGAATCGCAGTGGATATCGTCTAACCATATTGCGATTTCTCCATCGACCATTTCATTTCTTAACGCCTACGCATTACGCTGGTGCAAAGGAATGGAGGTGAGCTAGGTGGAGTAGGTCTGAGCATGACTTTGGCTGTTCCTCTGGGCAAATAGTCGGAGCTGTACCTCCTAGAAGTGTATTTGAGGCCAGTGAAATTGATGATGTTCCAGGTATATCTGTGTGTACGTATTATATGTGTAAAGTATATGTGTTTAATGAGGGGGGTGGAGAAGGAAAGAGAGAGAGAAAGAAAGAAAGAAAGAAAGAGAGAAAGAAACAGAGTGTGAGAAAAAGAGAGAGAGGTAGTAAGGCAAAGGGGGTATGGCATGATAAGAAAGAGTGCAGAGGAATGAATTACTACAAACGAAAATAGAAGGCAAAGCAACTGTAGTGCGAGGTTGCAGAATGGTACAAGAAGAATAAAGATACAGCAAAATAATTAAGACCAGAGACAGAAAAGTCAGAATAGAAGAGAGAAAAATGTTGTGTGAGAGGCATTGTTAAATAGGGAATGAGAGGGATGGCTAAGAGACGAAAGACGGTATACAAAGATATACATAAGCAAACGCACACAGACACACATCAACACACACACACGTACGCACACACACACACGCACACACACGTACACACACACACACACACACACACACACATATATATACAAAACTATGAGAGAGAATCCACTATGTGGACGCTCTCTCATAGTTTTGTATTAATAATATT
>NC_043004.1:44257023-44284523 GCF_006345805.1 Octopus sinensis | reverse complement strand
ATTGGCAGTTAGATCGTAAAGGCAATATTAACAAACGCCACGAAAGGGACGGATGGTGCTGGTCAGCACCGATTGTGCTGAGATAAGAGTTAAAATAACTCTGAAGTTATTACATCGTTTAGAAAATCAGCATACGATTTAAACAGTTTGTCTTATATTATGGTTAACAGAGTAAGTTGAGTTTAACCCTAGACATTAAAAGCTACTGATGAGTATTAAGATGTCCTACAGCAAGATTTGATATCGTGATACGGCTTTGTATGCTAGGGACGTACAACCCTTTGTCAGTCATTAAATTAGTGCTTTTAATGGCTTTAGAGTTAATTTAACTTAGCATAATAGGTGCTGCTAACTCCCTACATAATTATTTCGACATACCTACATATTTCGTTATGCCCACAGGCAGCTAAACATAGTGGGGACAGATAAGGACAGAGAACGGGATTAAGTCGATCACATCAACACCAGTGCGTAACTGGTACTTGTTTAATCGACTCCGAAAGGATGAAAGGCAAAGTCGACCTCGGCTGAATTTGAACTCAGAACGTAACGGCAAACGTAATACGGCTAAGCATTTCGCCGCCCCGTGAATACCTACATACAGATATATGTAGGTATGCAAACCTACATACACGTTATCTGTCTGTTTATCTATCTATATATCTATCTATCTATCTATCTATCTATCTATCTATCTATCTATCTAATTTCTCTTTACTTAGAAATGGATGCGTGCGTTCCGTCATATAATAACAAATTAATAAATAAAACATATGCATATATACATACATATATGTACGTACCTACATCTATATGTATATATACATGCATATATGGGTACTGGACACCAAAAAATATCGAACACAATGAGAAACGAAAACATAAACACAAAATCAAGGAAATTGACATTTTTCTTAAACAACGAAAAAATAGAGTACAAGACATACAATACAAGGAACATTCCTCTTCTTCAGCCGCGTCTGTTTCATCTACTCCTCATTTCGAAGGTAAAGGCGAGACACGACTTCATGAAACAATCCTTCCTGCAAAAGCAAATTAAATAAAATTTGAGATTTTTTGCGGAGGGGTAAAAGTGGTAACAAAAATAGGACAGTAAAGACAGTACAAAATATAAACAGTAAAAGATAGTACAAGGAGAATAACAGTAGCACGAACATGGAGGGGTGTTAAGCCCGAACGAAAGAAAAATATTTTGAATGCTTTGAAAACGGCTAGAGAGACAGAGAAAGCCGTCCACACTTGAAGGTCAGAAAGACAGTAGTAGAGGGAGGAGGAGGAGGAGGAGTAAGAGAAAGTGATATGTATATAAATATGTATCTGTGTGTGTGTTTGTGTGTATGTATGTATGTATGCATGTATGTATTCACATACAATGTAGCTCGCTTGTCATACTGCATAGGCATAACAATTAATTTATAAGTACGATTTGCTCCTGTTTCATCCGAAAATTGAAAATGTGTACACGCTCAGAAAGGTGTAGCAATACACAGATCTGCGAGTGTAGTTCGTCAAATGAAATATTCGGAGTACAGTAGAGAGAAATGCTACCTTTAAATAAATGAATTACTGAGTTGCCGCATGTATTGGGTATGTAAGTTTTGTTCATGAGAAAGAGACAACTACTTGAAAATAAAAAGAATAATAATTTAGAAAATAAATAGCATATAATGGACAATGTAATAGAAATAATGTAATCTAGAACAGACAGCGTAAGACAAAATACATTTTATATTGGCTTAATCATTCGTTGAGCAGAGTGTTTCAGGGAAGTTGTGCAGGGTCAATAAGTCAGTGGTCTCTAGACTAAAACTACGCTCTCCGAAGAAATCGATTCCACTTTTGGTGTTTATAATGTGCAAATGAGTTGTCAACAACTATACAGAGCACGAACTTGTTTATATACCTACGGGGTAGGTAAATTCTGTTATGCAGTAGATGTTTATACAGGTCCAGTTGTCATCAACTGAAGTTCTAGACAATAACCCAGTGAGCATAGTGGCAGGGATAATAACAACAGTTATAGCTTCACTTATGATATACATGCATAGATACATACTTACATATATGTATGTGTATGTATGTATATGTATGTATGTATTATATATATATATATATATTATATATATATATATATATATTATATATATATATATGTATATGTATGTATATATGCATATACGTATATGCATATATATGTGTGCGTTTGTGTATGCATGTATGTATGTATATGTATATATATATATATATATATGTGTGTGTATTTGTACACATTTATAAAATTTATGTATGGTGTGCCGAAAGACAACGGCGTAGAATTGGCGTGGATTGTGCTGAACAGTCCGGTTACCATTTCTACTGCATTCGTTTATTCTCAAAGGTTCGGTCATACTGTTTACTACATTCAAAGAAAAAGAAAGAGCCGAGTCAGTGATATATATATATATATGTATATATATATATGTACATATATATATGAATATGAATATATATATATATATATATATATATATATATGACCCAGTGGTTAAGGCAGCAGCAGCGAATTCGCTGTTGGAGGATCGCGGTTTCGATTACCAGACCGAGCGTTGTGTGTGTTTATTGAGTGAAAACACTTAAAAGCTCCACAAGGCTCCAGCAGGGCGTGGCGGCAACCCTGTTGTACTCTTTCGCCACAACTTTCTCTCATTCTCTCTTACTGTTTCTTGAGTAACGCTGCGATGGACTGGCGTCCCGTCCAGCTGAGTGAAACACATACGCCACAGAAACCGGGAAACCGGGCCCATAAGCCTGGCTAGGCTTGAAAATGGCGACGTTTATCGTCGTTGATATAGTTATATATTTGTGTTCGTCTAGCAAAATCTCTGCAAAACATTTTAAGAAAATTGTCTATAAAATGCTATAAAAGTACCAGTAGAGTAAGCTGAGTGAAAATATACCACATCTGCTTTAGAATTATGTAATAAATTCACGTCGTCATATTTTGAATAATTTTAAGCATTCTCCTCCTCATTTATATTTTCTGAGATCCTTCCTAAATTTATGTGTGTCCCACGAATCGTTTCGGCTATCTCCTGAAATATGATGCCCTTATTCTGATATAATATCGAAAAAAATGACATTTATGCATTATGAATATTATAGCCGCTCGAGTATGTAAAATTGAATTACATAGAAAACCATGACAAAGAAGACAATATGAGGAAAACACACATATGAGGAAAAGATGAAGGAAGTGTACAACAGAACGGCCAGGATAATACTTTTCAAAAATCTGGTTTGAGTGTTATAAATAAGATAGTAGGTATAAATACTCTAGACATTCTTGTTATGCATTACACCTTCAGCATAATAAAATGGAAATTTAGTGAATTGGAAAGCTTAGATAGAAAGAAAAACAAATCGGAAACTGCTGACAGCGTTGCGAAGATACAATACCAAAGCTAATATACATAGAATTGACCTACCTCTCACACAAGTTGTGCTGGGTATTATACAAATAGCGAACTATCATAAAATAACACAAGTAAGATAGAAAAATGGAAGCAAGTAAAGGGAAACTGAAAATTACAATAAGGAAAACAGTTCTTTCTATTCTCCATAAATAAAGACATGAGTAAGAACAAGCGAGGCAACAACTACATTGAAATAATGCAGTCAGAGGAGAACAGCATAACGTAAAAGGTTGTAAAATAAGCAAATATAAAAATCAAAATGAATTTATAAACTATGTTAACGAAAAACTGAAGAAAAAGAACAAACCCACGGCCAATATCCTGCAAAGCTCGACAGAGAGGTAATAAACTTAAGTGAAAGCCAACAATTGTTGAAAGCTCTGTTATAATTACAGAAAGGGAATGTCTGATACTAACCACCATAAAGCCAGAACTAAGATGATTATATAGTAAAATGTATTAGCATCAAGTACAAACTACGTAGCAAGTGCAATGAAAAGCTGACCATATTATCTTAGGCAGTCCGGTCCTTCTCAGGTCCTATATATGTGAACTGGCAAATGTGCAAGAAATGGCACAAAAATTTGCCAAACGGTGCACAACAAAAATTCAATTATACACGTCTTAAAAAGAATTCTATAAACTAACGAAAAGGAAGATATGTGACTCGTCTAAATATAGGTATCAAAAACAGGAACAAAGATATACAGGGTTAATAAACATCTCATGTGTACTAAACAGCGCGAAATCAAGTCAAATATGTCCAGATTGAGGGACAGGGAAAGTGAAATAAAAAGTTTGTTGCTGATGCCTCAGCATGGCAAATATATGGCCTGTATCAAACAAGATGCTTTTTTACTAGAAGCACACCCATCAGTGACTACCTAGCTTAGGTCTAAGGCAGAGATCAAAGACTTCAACTTATCTGTTGAAGATCAAAACTTATTAACCCGGAACTACCAAGCCAATATGATTAAGAATGGAGTAGATACAAAATGCTGATTCTGCATTGAGAAAATTGAGACGGCAGAGCTTTAATATTTAGCACCAGTAGACTATAAATCAACATGACGAAGTTGACCAATATCTACACTGGTTAATATATCGGTATCATAAAATCAAAACTTTTGACAAGTGGTATGGTTCGAAGGCGACGAACTGGTGGAAACGTTAGCACGCTGGGCGAAATGCTTAGCGGTATTTCGTCTGCCGTTACGTAGTGAGTTCAAATTCCGGTGAGGTCGACTTTGCCTTTTATCCTTTCGGGGTCGATAAATTAAGTACCAGTTACGCACTGGGGTCGATGTATTCGACTTAATACCTATGTCTGTCCTTGTTTGTCCCCTCTATGTTTAGCCCCTTGTGGGTAATAAAGAAATAGGTATGAGCATGACTATTCGGCTTAACTGAGGGAGAAAATGGAGCGATTCTTTAGGACTTCCCTGTACGTAAAGATTGAATCATTAAAGCAAATAAGGCGGGTATTATTGTAAAAGTTCAAAACATAGTTTGTTTTGAGTGAGGTGAGCATTCCTTGTGATCATAATATTGCAGCAACAGAATTTGACAAGCTCAAGGAATATTATAATTTGCTCATTAAAATAAGAAAAAATAAACTGGTAGCATCTCATGGCAGTTACGGCACCAATAATTATAGGAGTACTTGGAATGTTCAAGAAGGGAACTGAAAATTATTTTTAAATGATCCCTTGTTTACTATCCCTACAACAAGGGCAAGACATTATTTTAACTGGTACGTTAAAAGCATTAAGAAGAGCAGCGTTGCTTGTCCTCTCTTTTACTCTCTTTTACTTGTTTCAACCATGTGACTGTGGCCAAGCTGGAGCACCGCCTTTAGCCGAGCAAATTTAAATTATTTTACATGAATTTAGTTGATTTGGTACACTAACAATCACATACGCCTGAAACTTTATTTCTATGCCTGGATTATGCATGCATTACATATTTGGCCCCAAACTGTTTATGAATAGCTAGATTCTACAATCTTAACTTTAATCTTTAAGAAAATTGAAGACGATGGACAAGTCATTTATGTACATAGCATAAAGTACGAGATATAGTTTCAAGAAAAAAACGTTGTGTAAAAAGAACAACATAGGATACAAGTGAAAGTGAGGAAATGAGAGAGAAAGAAAGAGATGTCTGAAAGAAAGAGATGAGCGGAAATATAGATATACTGATGAAATTATACGGAAAATAAAACTAACCAAAAAGAGAAATATGTTGTAAAGAGTGGGATAACGAAAGATAACTGAGCTTTATGGAGAAATGTGTGTTTGTTAATTGGGAGTGTGAAAGCTAATAACGTTTGTGAGAATTTAAGTAAAAAGCTGAATGCAGAGATAAAGATGGAAGCATGAAAAATAGTAAGGTGGATGAAGTCTTCTTCAACGAGGTTGATGGTTACAAAGAGAGACAAAGAGACTTAAATGGCTTGTGTTTATTACAATATACTTATTTGAAGACGTCTATAGTAAATGATTGAATTATAACGTTTATGGTGAAGTAAATATACGGAGAGACACATATATATCTCTCTTCTTTCTTTTTCTTTTTACTTGTTTCAGTCATTTGACTGCGGCCATGCTGGAGCACCGCCTTTAGTCGAGCAAATCGACCCCGGCACTTATTCTTGGTAAGCCCAGTACTTATTCTATCAGTCTCTTTTGCTGAACCGCTAAGTGACGGGGACGTAAATACACCAGCATCGGTTGTCAAGGAATGCTAGGGGGACAAACACAGACACACAAACATACACACACACATATACATATATACGACAGGCTTCTTTCAGTTTCCCTCTACCAAATCCACTCACAAGGCATTGGTCGGCCCGGGGCTAAAGTAGAAGACACTTGCCCAAGATGCCACGCAGTGGGACTGAAACCGGAACCATGTGGTTGGTAAACAAGCTACTTACCACACATCCAATACATACAAACATATATATATATATAGATGGAGCAAGAGGTTTTGTCAGTGAACAGGTCGCGGTCTCAAAACGATGAAAATATTTTGACAAATTAAATTTAAATGTTGAAGTGAATCTAACGGTTTTGTGTGTTTCTTAAATGGCTTATAAACACCTTCCACACTGAAGTTGTTTTCGTTCCAGCACACGATCTCAGATCAAGACACTCGCTATGCAAGCACATCTATCTATCTATCTATCTATCTATCTATCTATCTATATATATATTATATATATATATATAATATATATATATATATATATATATATATATATATATAAAGAGAGAGAGAGGGAGAGAGAGAGAGAGAGAGAAAGAGAGAGAATGAAACAGTAATTAATTTGATCGAGAGATAAAGGAGAGGAGAAAGAAAAGATATCTCATTAAAACAAACTAAAGAAAAAGAGGAAGTGGAAACATTTTGCTATGTGTATGTATATATGCGCGTATGAGTACATATGTGTGTGTGTGTTTGTCTGTGCGTGTGTATTGACTGCAGAGAAATTTCTTAATTATCGCTAAATCAAAAAAATACAATAACATATAATGAAGATATGTACAATATTTTGTAGACAAATATAAGTGCAATTTGAAATAATTAAGAAAAAATGTAAGTTTTCTAATTGGTGTCTGTCTCTCAATAGCTTTCAGTTTCTTGCAAACTAGTTTTGAACAAAACTTAATTACAAACGGGTGGCGAAAGAACTGTTAAAAGTAAAAGAGTAACGAAACAGTGAGAGGAAAGGAAACAGAATGTAATGCATCGCAGGAAAACCACTTGATAATGTTTAATGAACAAAACCAAGTTATTAATGAAAGGAAATAATATATATTAAAATGAACTGTAAATAAACAAGACTTACTAGACAATGTGAAAATGACAAAACAAGGAAAAATAATTTTCACTGTTTTGAAAGTACCTTTGAACAACAGTTAACTACTAGACAACATTTGACAATTAAAATGCTCTAGGCAGGAACAAAATATAAAGTTAACACCGCATCATATTTAGAAGGCGTCAAGAGTGTTTCAAAATATATCAATGGATTTCAAAGAAAAGCAATCAGATCTATAAAAATGCTGGGATCTTTTCGGTTTGAACGGCAGTTTTTAACATAATTTCTGGGTAACTAAAAGATTTTAAACTTCGTATGCTGGTAGAATGTATTTATAAAACATCTTTTTCTCTTGGCTTTATTGAGAAAATTCTATAGTTTGTAAGATATTTGTTGTTTTTTCTTCACTTTCTGCAATTTCAACCAATCAAATACGTCTATTGAGGTAAAAAATATTCTGTGCCGTATGAATATGTCCCACGTTTAAGAAACAGATTGGATTTATTTACATTTGTGAAGAAAAAAATACACCCTTGCCCCCACCTAACTAAACCTAACCCTAACTAACCCTAAGCCTAAAACGTTGAAATGCAATAGATCGATGCTAGATTCATAATTATGGGTGACAATTTCACATGACACCGCTAGAAAACACTGCCGTCCAAATCGAAAAGATTCAAAGGCTGTGCATTTAATCCACAGCTCGAATAAAATTTCTTAGGATCCACATATCTTAAAGTTCACTATTTCCTGACTTCAAATTGGTAACTGACATCAAAATGAAGAATTTTCCTTTGGTGCTCATATATTAAGACCCACAACAGCTGAAATACGAATCTGCAAATCTTAGCGGAAACCACAGTAACGCGCATATATTTGTCTATAAGAGAGAGAGAGAGAGAGAGAGAGAGAGAGAGAGAGAGAGAGAGAGAGAAGTTAAACAGAGGGAAAAGAGAGGGAATAAAAGAACGGGTGTGATGGCGTTTACTTTTTACTAAATATCTAAAAGAATATTTTTGAATGGGATCTTTTCGGTTTGAACGGCAGTTTTTTCTAGCGGTGTCATATGAAATTGCCACCCATAACTATGACCCTAGTATCGATCTATTGCATTTCAATCTGTTCTAGGGTTAGGGCTAGTGTTAGGGTTAAGGTTAGGGTTAGGGTTAGGGTTAGGTGTGGGAGGAAGGGTATCTTTTTTTCTTCACAAATGTAAATAAGCCCATTCTGTTTCTTAAACGAAGGACATATTCATACGGCACAGAATGTTTTTAACTCAATAGACGCCACTGATTGGTTGAAATTGCAGAAATTGAAGGAAAAAACAACAAATATCTTACAAACTATAGAACTTTCTCAAGAAAGCCAAGAGAAAAAGATGTTTTATAAACACATTCTACCAGTATACGAAGTTTAAAATTTTTTAGTTACCTAGAAATTATGTTAAAAACTACCGTTCAAGCCGAAAAGATCCATTGAATGTGCAATTGCTCTTAAAAGTATTCTGTTAACACACTATAATTACACACACACACACACACACACACACACACACACACACACACTCACACACACACACACACACACACTCACACACACACACACACACACACACACACACACACACACACACAAATAACTGATTTAGGAGCAGTAATAAATGTGTACCACAAAGGAAAACTTGTAAAACTATAAAAGTCATTAAATAAGACTGATTGGTGTTATAAGCACATTACTAGAAATAGAGCCAAAAGCCCTGATGTTGCAGCAAAGCACATATTTTTGTATACATACATACTGACAGGGAAACTGGATTCGGAACAAAAGCAGAAATTTTCCCACACTGAGCGATTAGTTTTGGATTTACACACACAAACACACACACACCATATTGTTTGCACAGCGAATTATTTTATATATATAGGATCTTTTCGGTTTGAACGGCTGTTTTTTTTACATAATTTCTAGGTAACTAAAAAATTTTAAACTTCGTATACTGGTAGAATGTGTTTATAAAATATCTTTTTCTCTTGGCTTTATTGAGAAAATTCTATAGTTTGTAAGATATTTGTTGTTTTTTCTTCTTCGATTTCTGCAATTTCAACCAATCAATGACCGTCTATTGAGTTAAAAAGCATTCTCTGCCGTATGAATATGTCCCTCGTTTAAGAAACAGATTGGGTTTATTTACATTTGTGAAGAAAAAAAAGATACCCTTCCCCCACCCCTAACCCTAACCCTAACCCTAAAACAGATTGAAATGCAATAGATCGATACTAGGGTCATACTTATGGGTGACAATTTCATATGACACCGCTAGAAAAAACTACCCTTCAAACCGAAAAGATCCTATATTTATCCTTGTGAAATATAATTTCACCGACAGTATTACAGGAGCATAACAACTTCTTGACATCGCCGTTTCCCTTCAAGTTCATTTGTGTAGCTAGTGCGCCTCTTGCTTTGACCTCCATAGTGATTACAAGAAATACATTAATATCAATTTCCTTATTGGTCTTATTATGTAGTTGTACACATAAAGATCTTGCGAGCACTATCTAGAAATTTGATTCTAATATACGAATAAATTTCAATTCATTTGGATTTATATATTTGGGAAATACATGTAAATTGATAATCTTTAATATTATATTTAGCATGAAGACGGTGAGCTGGCAGAGTCGATGTTACGGCGGCCAAAATGCTTAGCGACACCTTCTTCGTCTTCACTTTCTGAGTTCAAATTCCACCGAGGTCGAATTGCCTTTCATCATTTCGGGGAGCGATAAAATACGTACCAGCTGGACTCTTACCGTTTTCCCGGAAATATTTGGTCTTGTGCCAAAATTGGAAACCACTGTTATACTGAACTTCCTCATATACATACATAAATAGACACACACACACACACACACACACACGTATTTATATATGTATGTATGTATTTATGTATGTATGTCATTCACTTTATTTCAAGATTTCTTGCCAATACAGAAATAACCGTTTTCTAACCTAGATCCAAGACTCCTTCATGGAATTTCAACACCAACAGGGTATGTATGTATGTATGTATGAATGTGTGTGCACTGGCCATTGCATTTTAGCAATTGCTGTCCAAATTATACAGTATGTTGTGATACATGTTGCATCTCGAAATGAAAGTTTTTGGAATTATATTTGCATCAGTAAGAGTAAGAAGGGTGAGATATGAGAAATATTAAATGTTTTCTGAATTCGATCTCTGATCCGCCTTATATGAATCAGAAGTTGTAACTCTATAAAAACCTAATCTTTGATTGTCTAGTAACGGTGATTCGGAGTGGACTGATTTATCGTGTATCTACTCTAGAGCAGTATGTGTTTGTTAATATGTGTTCTCATCGGTATACTTATATATGAGCACGAGCGTTAATATAAATGCAAGATTTGTCTGTGTGAATGTGTGTATGTATTCTTCTCTGCTTTGGCAGTATACATACTAAAATTGAAATGACACATGATATATATAATATTATCATAGCGAAGGAGCAAGGATGATATGATCATTTGTGATGCATTACAAATTCGTAATATTGCTCTCGTAGCACGGACACAGATTGCAGGCTGAAAAAAATGAAAACTTGAAAGAGGATGAATACAGGCTGTGTCATCAGTAAATATTTTGCCATGGTCAAGGCGGCAAGCCGGCAGAAATGTTAGCACGCCGGGCGAAATGCTTACGTTCTGAGTTCAAATTACACCGAGGTCGACCTAGCCTTTCATCCTTTCGGGGTCGATAGATTAAGTACCAGTTGCCTACTGAGGTCGATCTAATCGACTGGTCCACTTCCCCAAAATTTCCAGCCTTGTGTCTATAGTAGAAAAGAAAATTTTGTCATAGTCTAACATGAGATAAATAGTAGAACCCTCAAAGAGCTAATCCGGATCTTTTCGGTTTGAACGGCAGTTTTGTAAAATAATTTCCACGTAACTAAACACTTTTAAACTTCGTATACTGGTAGAATGTTTTTATAAAACATCTTTTTCTATAGTTCGTAAGATATTTGTTGTTTTTTTCTTCAAGTTCTGCAATTTCAACCAATCAATGATGTCTATTGGAGGTGAAAACATTATGTGCCCGTATGAATATGTCCCTCGTTTAAGAAACAGATTGGATTTATTTACAATTCTGAAGAGAAAAAGATGCTCTTCCCCCACCCCTAACACTAACACTAAAACAGATTCAAATGCAATAGATAGATTCCAGGGTCATAATAATGGGTGACAATTTCATATGACACCACTAGCAAAAACGGCCGTTCAAACCGAAAACATCCGCTAATCCACTTCCCTGCTTAAGAACACGCCATAGCACTTTAGAGCCTTTGACTCAGTATACTGAGATTGAAGGATCCACACTAGGTCGTCGATGCCTAGATAACTTGATATCATGAGACATATTTACTTCTAGGAATCGTATTATATTCCTCCGTCACTTGCTTTTAGGACTTTCATCTCGTGTACGATGTTTTTCGTTCTTTGAAAGTGTTATACGTATTTATTATTATTTTTTTTTATTCTGCAGTATTGTGTTGAGAAAATAATTGTTAAAGGTTTTGTAAAGTGTGAATAATTGTTCAATGCTGAAAAAAGAAAGCAATATTTTAGCAATAGTTCAGGCTTGAATTATTATTGAAAACTCAATATGTTTCCAAGACGAAGAATATTATGTCTTTAAAGGTTAAGAGAGATGAACAGATCTAACATTTGGTTGTAGACAGTCAACTAACTTGCTCGGTGCATTTTATCTTTTTCTTTTCTATTTTTGTATTTTCGTTTTCAATGCATTGTTTGCTCACGCTTTGGATTCATTGCTTTGAGATGCCTAGTGCCTGCCATGTTTTAGCTGTAAAAAGGAATATAATTTATGGCTTCAACCTTAGCCATGATACTGCCGAAAAATAAATTAAATTTCATGTTTTTATAAAGGCTATTTTCAGGTGGAGAGGTGTGCTACGGTTCAGTCATTTCATAGTATTGATTATTGCTGGAAATGAGGTTTTATTATGGTAAAAACAAATCTTAGTTTCGAGGTCAATTACACCATATCTAGCAATAATGACAAGCTTAAAATAAAATCACCATTACTACTACTACTACTACTACTACTGCTGCTGCTGCTGCTGCTGCTGTTGTTGCTAATAATAATAATAATAATAATAATAATAATAATAATAATAATAGTAATCATTTCTGTTATAGGCACAAGGCTTGAAATTTAGTAGGTGGTGAATAGTCGAATAGTCGATAATGTAGTCCCCAATGTTTCACTAGTACTTAATTTATCGACCTTGAAAGGATGAAAAGTAGAGTCAACCTCGGTGAAATTTGAACCTAGAATGTGCAGGTAGATGAAATATCGCTAAACACTTCGCCTGGGCTTCTTAATTTGTCGAACATGTATATGTTAGCTAACATTTTAATTGCCAGCATCAGTACCCGGTACGCATTTAATATACGGTAGGTTAGGGTAGGGTATTAACATATTTTAAATGAGGCGGGTGGTCGATGTGGCAGTAGAAATATCTATAGGGGGTTGATGTTGAAGGAGAAGTAGCTAGGGTGTGTGATAGTGAAGAAGTAGCTAAAGGGGGTCGAAGCGGAAGGAGTAGTGCTAAAGGGAGTGGGGTCGTTGGTCGCAAAATTTAAGCAACCCCTTGTCTGATGCAATATTTTTCATTTTCTATATTTGCTGTTCCTCACTTTACGTTTCGATTCTTCTGAGGTTTTCAAATTGATTCCATCAGAAAGATTTTCGGGCAGAGGGAGATATGTAGTTGGAGAAGGGGCATATATGTGGAATTGAAATGCCTTTGTTTATGTATATAATCTGGTTGACTTGTGTGGGTAGGGTCTCTTTGACATTATCATAGGTTCTATTGTTACTGAAGTTGTTATTTCTGGCTGTTCCTTTGGTGAATCTGTACTTAGAATTCTGATGTATCTGATAACTTTTCTCCTGTTGTTGTTGATGTTTCTGTTGTGTTGAAGGAGCTGGAGGGCAATTCTTCAACCTTTTTTCTGTGATGCACGTAATATTCATCGTTTGTGTCACCATAAATATGGCATTTTATCTTCTGCCTTCAATTGCTATGAATAACTGAAAGCTATTTCAGAGTTTGATGAATTCAGGGATGGTTTTGTTGTTTTCCTTATCTGTTCGAGAAACTATCAGGCTGAGTAAAAAGTAAGCAACACTTTGAACCACGAAGAATTTGTACCGGATTTTTGCAGAGTTGAAATTATCTGATAATACAGACATAGACTTACACAAATGCATCAGTAAATTAACATTGATATTTTTTTCATCGTTGTTATAATCATCTGAAATGAAACTGTCAAAGGGCGATATTCGAGCAATTTTGCTCTTCAACTTCAAAGAAGGACGTAAAGCAGTTGAAACTACTCGCAATATCAACAGAACATTTGATGAGGAAATGACAAGTGAGTGGTCAGCTCGAATATGGTTTAAACGATTTTGCAGTTTAGACCTCAGCCTTCAAGATCGTGAGCGTAGTCGACGCCCATCTGTCATCGATGACGGTCAAATAAAGACCGTCATTGAGAAGGATCCACGTAAAACAACTCGAGAACTGGAAAGAAGAACTTCAAGTTAGCCAGAACAGAAAACTGCCTGCAAGCATTTGCATGCTATTGGAAAATCAAAAAAGCTCGACTAATGGGTACCACACGATTTGAATGAAAATCAGAAGATGCGCAGATATGTAATTTGCTCGTTGCTTCTTCTCCGTAACCAGACCGATCCATTCCTCGACCGTATTGTAAGTTGCGATGAAAAGTAGATTCTGTGCAATAATAATTAAAAAAGACGTTCTTCGCAGTGGCTTGACCAAAATGAAGCATCGGAAACTCTCACTAAAATCGAACTCTTCAAAAATAAGGTCATGGTGACTGGTGGTGTACTGTTAGGCTCATGCACTATAAATTCTTAAAACCCGGAAAATCCATTACTACAGAACATATTACCATGAAATTAACAAAATCAACGAAAAACCGATACTTCTCCGTCCCAGACTGGTCAGCATGAGGGTCAATCCTTCTTCATGACAATGCTCGACCACACGTTTCACTAACAATGCTCCGGAAGTTGAGGGAACTTGGCTACGAAGTTCTTCCCCACTCATCTTATTCCCCAAATCTTTCTCCTACCGACTACCACATCAAGCACCTTGATGGTCTCCTGCGAGTGAAGGAGTTCAAAAATCAAACCGCTGCTGAAAATGGGTTGAAAGAGTTCATCAGCTCCAGAACTCCAGATTTCTATGTTACCGGAATAAACAAACTTGTACCTCGTTGGCAAAAACGTGTTGATTATAACGATACTTACTTTGATAAACATTTCCGCATTGTTGAAATATATTGTAATGAATTTCATGTTTCAATTCGTTGCTTACTCAAAACTGCTTTACTCAGCCTGACAGTTCCTTCCTAGTAGCTGACCAGTTCTGGTTGTAATTCAGCCACATCTTTTGTTATTTCTCTCCGACTGAGGAGTGTTGCAATTCAGAAACAGATCTTCGCATTATAGAGATTTAAAAAACAAAATTCGATTGTCGCTTCTTTGTTATGAAACGTTGTTTTTACTTTTACGGTGACGTAAGATTTTATGCTACAGGATAGTTTATGAACTTTTCAATCTCGGCCTGAATTGCTTACTAAATCCATTTCGTTTTGAATTAAATTCATTTCTATAATATGTTGTTCAGGTTTGGGTTACGTATTGAATTTGATGCAGTTTAGATAAATCTTTCAAACATCTTTGCAGAGAGGAAATTTGTATTTCTAAATTATTCATCTAACCTCCAATTTTCTGCATAGATACGCAAGCCTATTTTCATTTCGTTTGCCACCCTCTGTATTTACTGTCGTTATTGTATTGAAGTCTGTGCTGATGATGGAACTGGTAGATGCCATGTTTGTTTCAACGATCTATTTGTCTTGCTTGTCACTGCTGTTGTTGTTTGCTAGTATTTGTAGCAGGGAGAAGTAGTAATTGTAGTCTTGGGTTCACATCTCTGCGCGTTGATTTTGTTCTTGGCGTCGACATTTTTATTCCTGCATTTTGCTTTCAGTCTAGCAAGTAGTGGTGGCAAATTATGTTCATAGTGGCTTTTTGAAAATGTATCTTCAATCTCGATGTGAGAAGTCCTGTTATGCTCCTCTCCATTTTTCTAAGAGGCAATTTCAGTTAATAGACTTTAAAAATCTTCTGCAAAGGGATTTAATAACAAAATGGTAAAACTAAAACCAAAATTACTTCGTGGAAAGTAAGAAATTTGATGATAAATTGTAAGCTACGAAACGATGTTTTCCATTTACAAATATCACAAAAAAAAATAATCCTTTCTGCTATAAGAACAAAGCCTGAATTTTTTGTTCGAGTGCGGTGAGTCGATTGTTCGAGTCGATTGTATCAACTACAATCCCCAATCGGTAATTAATTTTTCAGTCCGAAACGGTATAAAGCAAAGTCTACTGTAGCAGCATTTGAACTCAGAGAGTAAAACAAGAATAAATGTCGCTAAGTAGATATTTTTCGGCATGCTAACGTTTCTGCCTAGTCACCGTTTTATAAATATAGCTTCTAACAATGAAACAAGTCTGCTAATTTTGGGAGAGATGTCGAGTCGGTTAGTTTTTATCCTCATACATCTCTCGTAGTTTCATTTTCTCGACTCCAGAAGAATAACAAACCAAACAATGGCAGGTTTTAAACTAAGAAAATCGTGAAGTATTAGATCTAAATTTTATCATAATCACGAATTACTCCCAATTCTTTTTATCAACCTATAATCAACATATAAACTTTCTTGCACAGCAAGCATATTCTTGTTTTCTGTGCTATTACAACACTCCATAAATTTTGTAGACTTTTCACAATAAATAACAGGAGAAAAAAAAAAGAAAAGAAAAATGAGTAAAAAAAAGTAGTGATATAACGATTTCATGCAAAAAGTACCAAAGCGACATTGCACGTAGACTACATTAGCGGTATGGAAAAACATCAAGACACGATATTCAGTTTTTTTACAAACACGTAGGTATACCTTGTGTTAGAATTATAGATAACTACGTTAAAGCATAATGACAAAGCCATCCTTTTTGATGATAAGTATGAATAATAATTAGTATCCTCAAGTCTATATTACTTTATAATGTTTTTGCGCAATATAAGACTTCAAGACGTTTTGATATAGTTATTTGCTGAAAGTTAAGGCATATTGCGAAGAAAAATTACACACAAATCTACGAGAGAAAATATAAAAAGCAGAAAACAAAATACTAATACGTATGATATCGAAATGGTTGCTATTACATGGAAATATATAACACCTATATTTTTTACGGCAATAAAATAAGGAAGGAGCTCGCAATTACGGTATAAAGAAGTCTGGAGAATATTGAATCGAATAAAAGATTTAAGTATCATATTACATACGACAAACTCGACGTAAGATTCTTGATAAAATAAATTCAAAGTATTAATGCATATCAACTTCAAATGTACGCATATATTTATATTTATTATACCCATACAGACAAGCTTACACAGTCACAAACGTATACGTATAGATATATTCATTTATACTTACACAGACCCACAATCACGAACACATGAATATACATGTATATGTAAATATGCATCTAATGAATATAAATGTCAGAAAATATAGAAACACAAACCAAAAATGTATTACGTCTCAAGATGCCTATATTTACATAGATATACCAGCTGCTTATATCTACTTGTAAGCGCTCACATACATATACAGGCTGACAGACAAACAGCTTGATACACAGTGCGACACACATAAACCTTGCACACACATAAATGGACATAAACATATTTAATAACTTGTTTTACAGGCTTTTATACTTAAACACACTAAACATTCAATGAACACAAAAAACTCAAAACTAGATGTAGATTTAAAATAGTACTTATTAATGTTGAATGTTTGCTAGGAGTCTCTCTAATATTCGCTTTGAGCAACCAGAACAAGCAAAAGTTCAAACTAAGCAGTCATTATTGATAATAAGTATTTATTTGTTAGTAAATATTTTCTCGGAAATCGCGGGCAATAGCGACGTTGCTTTATAAGAATCCATTGAATTGTTGACAGTGGCGTTAACAAGTCAGTGTCGAACCAGAAACAGAAAACTCCGTTGACAAACGAAAGATGGTAGTATCCTGTGCTGATATATCTGTACCTAAAGCATTATCAATAGCATCTAGATATTTACCTACCTACCTACCTACCTATCTACCTACCTACCTACCTACCTACTTACCTACCTACCTACCTACCTACATACATACATACATACATACATACATACATACATACATACATACATACATACATACGTACATACATACTTGCCTCCCTACTTACCTACATGCCTACCTACCTACCTACTTACATACCTACCTACAACTATCTGTCTGTCTATCTATCTATCTATCTATCTATCTATCTATCTATCTATCTATCTATCTATCTATCCATCCAGCTATCTATCCATCTATCTATCCATCTATCTTTCTATCTATCTATCTATCTATCTATCTATCTATCTATCTCTATCTATCTATCTATCTATCTATCTCTATCTATCTATCTATCTGTCTATCTGACTATCTGTCTATCTATCTGTATATCTATCTATCTATCTTTCTATCTATAGCTATTGCTAGTTATAGACATATGCATGTACACACATACAGACATACACGCACATACATTTATGTATATATATGTATATTAAATAACTTTCTGAGTGAATCTGCCATGACTTAACATGTACTCCATTGCAATAATATAAACTTTTCATTTAATCCTGATATCCTTGACCTGAAGTGTGACCTGCAGTATAGATCTCGATTGGCTCTTTACCACTTATAAGGTTGTGCCTACCATGAAAAATATGTAACCCGAATTTCATCTACTCCTTTCTTTAACACTTGTATTCTTATTCGCCCATCCAGCAAACCTGGTCGCCTACCCTGAAATATAAAAAAGAACTTCCCTCAACTTATCGTACTTTGATACGAAAAAAGTCCACCGCAACCTTTCGTCTCAATAAGTCACTATTGTCCCTAAAAGTTGATTTTTATATTTCCTACGGATTGCTTGAAGCTAACTTTCATCCACCACCACCGGTCACTTCATCTTGAACCATTAATCCTTAAACATTTGTTTTCTCTGTTTCTTTTTTACCTCCTAATGCTTCCTGTCTGTTGTAGAGCCATGGCTGAAACGTCAAAGACTTTCCCCTTTTTCCCGAGCGTTAACTTAATACGCGTACTTATTGTTCATTCACCTACCTTTTGTTTTCTGTAAATTTGAATTATATATATACATGCATGTGTGTATATATGCATGTACGTGTATGCATATATATATACATACATATATATATATATATATATATATATATATATATATATAATATATATATATATATATACATATATATATATGTATATATATATGTACATATACATATATACATATACATACATACACACACACGCACACATACACACACACCACACACATATATATATATATAATATATATATAATATATATATATATATACACACATACACGATAGACCCACCAAGTATATATATACACGAGGAGCTCTCGCCCACCGAATTTCGCTCGGAAGTATTAACAATTTCTAGTCTTTGGAAGAAGAAGCATTCTTGTTGCAGAAATTACAGGAGTTAATGCAACATCATATACAATCTGTCAGAACGTGCAAGGCTGATAAGAAAACAACATATTAAGTATGCGACTTGCGATTCGGCCTATCATCAAATACGATTTTATTCAATGAAGGTGTCTCAGATCGGAATGGAAAAGAACAATCTAGTTGCAAATAAAATCCGATTATCACGTAGCCCTTTATACATCTGGGATATATTTACTAATACTTGAAAAACTAACGAAGCAATGCTCTGCACGTTTATAGCATTAGAAATATACAGTAATACCTCACTTTACGAGGACCCGGTTTACGAGACCCGGGTTTACTAGTTTTATTTAACAATGAATATAAATATCCAAATTTCAAAGTAAGTGCAAAAGTTTCAACTACCATAACGAATGCTTCTGCGTATTGCTGAGAAATTTATAGAGAAATTAAAAAAATGCTTTTAAGCAAAGAATTCTAGACTGTTTTTTAAAAGAAATTTACAAGTCCGTCTACAAGTGCTTGTGTATCGTCGATGGCATCTACAGTTGATGGTGTGTGTGAGTCTAGTGCGAGTCTATTCTAAATTTTTTTTATTATACATGATGTTGACATTCTTTTTCTTTTACATAAAGTATTCTTTACATTTTACTGTTAATTTATTGCCATTTATTTACGAGTGTTATAAATTGTATAGGTAAAATATTTTTACGGGAACAAATCACGATTTACGACATTGCTACTAAGGAAAGTTATTGCTCTCTTTTACGAGTTTTGTGGAATAAATTAACTTAATTAACTAGTATATCGAGGCAATACTGCATACTCGTTTGCATTTACGTCAGTTTTTCTATGCTAGCATAAGTTAGACAAATACATTATTTTACAGTCTCAAAGATACTAATCATACGGACAACATAATAAACAGGAAAATACGATCAACACCACGGCTCCAAAGAAGCCGACAAAGGTAGTACTATAGTTCTTATGGACACACATTTTTAGAAACACCTAGTACTCTTCTTACTAAACGACAACTCTTTCTATGAAATAATCACTAACTATAAACAACAAAAAACACTCAAAAACCTCCCCACTCTTATACTCCAACACGGTCATGGGCTCATGGAAAAAGAAATGGATTACATCACTAATTGCAAATACAAGCACAGGCTCTTCTATGACCTCCCTAAATTCCATAAAAACAAATCCATCACCGAAGCCTGTAAACTCTCATCTGACACCCACATCAACATCAAGGCACCGGAAGATTTAAAAGTAAGACCCATTATAGCTGTCACCTCCTATGAAACACACCGAATAAGCAATTTCCTGGTCATACTTTTAAAGCCTTTCCCCAGTCACATCAAATTTTCGTTAGAGATGATCTTGGCATTCCCAACCACCTCCCGAAAACAACCAACGAGGAGGCATTCTTGGTTTTCTTTGATGTTATCAACCTCTATACCAACATCCCACATGAATATGGTATTGAGGCAATTGATTTCCGGCTGAAGAAACACCCAGAAGCATTTCCTAACCGCATTATTAAGACCTTCATTACGGAATCACTGAAGTTCATTCTGAAAAACAATTACTTCCTGTTCGAAACACACACACTGCCGTCAAAAATGTGTTATCGCGATGGGTACCAAAGCTGCACCAGTCCTTGCGAACCTCATAATGGGTTTCTTCGAACTATCACTTCATGAGATATCACGCCAGAAATTTGGAGACCTTTTCCACATCTACTTAATGGAAAACCGGAAAAGATACTAAGACGATTGTTTCATCATATGGAAATAAACCTTGTGAAAAACTTCTGGAATTCAAACCACACTTAACAACATACATCCCAACATGCAATTCACTATGGAATTCAGCAAACTTCATCTCCATTTTCTTGATCTCCTAACTATAAAACCACCTGAGAACCAAATCACAACAGACATCTACCACAAACCTACATACTCACAACAATACCTCCTCTTTAGTTCATGCCACCAAAAACACACCAAGATGAATATCCTCTTCAACTTAGCTAAAAGCATTTGCACCATTGTCTCTCTGACCCAACCGCTCGAGAAATGCGCCTACAAGACCTAAAAAGAACACTGTTAAAACGCCAAAATCCCTCCACACTCATAGACTATGGAATAAAACGTGCCATGGAACTCGACAATAACATACTGAGAACTATTCAATACAGTAATACACACAACCTGAAAACACTTCCATACATTTCCACGCAAAACCCCCAAAACATCGAAGCATACACCACAATCATACAAAACCTCCCCTTACTGACCACGAACCCAAAAATAAATAATATTATCAATACACATAAAATCCTTAAATATAAAAGGCAACATAAATCCTTCAAAAAACTCTTAACCAATACCAAACTACACACACAACATCCACCCCCATTAGTTAAAAAATGTGCACGCCCTAACTGTGTTACCTGCCCCAACCTACGTGAAGTCTCTGAATTTACTTTCAAACAAGGAACAAAGTTTAAAAATCAAAACTAACTTCTCTTGTTCCTCCGAGAACCTCATTTACGTTCTTACATGCGCAGGTCGCCAACACAATTACATCGAACAGGACAGACGAACCTTTCTTCACGCAGAAGTGTAGCAGTACATAGAGAACAGATAAATCTCCCACAATACCGTAAAATTCTACTCAGTGGCCACATAGACTCTTGTACTAGAAATAAAAATTCCAAATTTCTTATATTCCCTTTCTATCAATGTAAAGACGGAATCTCTACACAAGAAAGAATAAACAAAGAGAATCTTTTCACTGAAAATTTCCAAACGCTTCTTAATATGCAAACCCCACGGTGACAGTATTCCTTTTTCAAGCCCACCTAATTAAATACATATACATTTGTTACTTGTATTTCTAAGAACAGACATAAGCGTCCTCTTGACAAAAAATCCAGCATTCCAATTAAAGAGTATAAAACCCACAGAATTACCCCTTATCCATAGGGACTAGCTAACTCCTACCCGTTTCCTGTTTGACACATAAACATCCAACCTTCTCGAGCAAAACACTACAATGAAACACATGCATCCTAATCACTATGATGTATTGGTATATTTATTTATTTATTTCTGTATATATTTATTATTTTTTTGAAAAACACTTTAATATTTTTTCCTCTTTCTTACATTCAAAAGTTGCCATGCAATGAAAGCCGTTTTGAAACCCTTTTCAATCTTTCTTACACTCATTTATATTAAAATTTGCTTTCAGTTTAGCATTCTGCCTTATTATTATTATTTTTTTCCTTCCGATAATTTTTCCACGTGTGGTGAATACAACCCCACCGTTTACTGACTTATATATATAAGTATATATATATATATATATATATATATATATTATATATATATATATTATATTTTGGACTAATCGGTATATGTAAGTTAGCGTGTTGATGTGTTGAGTAAAGCACTGGCACGGTTTCAGCTACTTAGTGTCACCTGCTCCAGTTGGGACATATTTCAGCTGGATCTACGTCAGAAATTCCGCGGTGTTAATTGTGATAATAATCAATTAATGAAGCAGAGGATGGATTTGGTACTAGTCTTTCAGTCTATTTCCATCTTCTCTTATTATATACAAATATGTTTTCCTCTAACAAGTACATTCAGAAGGCTTTGGTCGACCCGGGTCTATAACTCTCTCACTCCAAACAACGTACAGTGAAACTGTAGCGGACCTATTTGACTGAGAAGTGCGGAAGCGAGCTCTCTCGTTAAAGACACATGCAAATGAAACTGCTTTCATATGATGTGCATCTAAACCAAAACTCATACGCTCATATATATATATACAAATATATATACCTATATATACATATATATAGATATAGATATATACACACACACACATGTATGTATATATATATATATTATATATATATATATATATAATATATATATATATATATTAAAGTTAGAAACAAGTGAGATGCATAAATAGAAACACAAACGTAATAAGAATTTTCTACTTTGGTATAATAAACGTCGAAATTTGCATGTATACATGGAAAAAAACACGAAGGTTGTAGAACCGAGTCTGATACACATCAACATGCAGTGCAAAATATATATGCAAATATCAAATCCCATGTACATGCGACACGAATACAATAATACACATGCATGTAAACGTCAACACATGATCACATGCACTACACACTCAAATTTGTATTCATGACATCGCAAAAGCTCAAAGTATATTTACGCTGTGCATGTAAACATTGAATCTTGTTTTCTCTGGGGAAGATGTGTCAACTTTTATCAGGATCTCCGGCAAAACTTTTGTTAACTTGGCTGTCCCTCGCAAACTAACATGGAAAAGAACACAGTCAACTTTTACCTAGATTTACATGCACGCTCACGTACGAACGCACACACGCACGTACACACTCACACATACCCACACATGCAATGTATTTGTAATTAAATGTGTGTGAGTGAGTGTGTGTGTGTGTGTGTCTGATGTGTGTGCATATAAAAATACAGACAAACACATATATATGAATATATATATATATATGTGTATATATATATATGTATGTATATGTATATATATATATAAATAAATATATATATTTAGGAGCAGGATGGCTGTGTGGTAAGTAGCTTGTTTACCAACCACATGATTCCGGGTTCAGTTCCACTGCGTGGCACCTTGAGCAAGTGTCTTCTACTATAGCCTCGGGCCAACCAAAGCCTTGTGAGTGAATTTGGTAGACGGAAGCTGAAAGAAGCCCATCGTATATATGCGTGTGTGTGTTTGTCCCCCTAGCATAGCTTGAAAACCGATGCTGGTGTGTTTATGTCCCCGTTACTTAGTGGTTCGGCAAAAGAGGTACAAAAGAATAAGTCCCGGGCTCGAGTTGCTCGATTAAATGCGGTGCTCCTGCATAGCCGCAGTCAAATGACTGAAACAAGTAAAAGAGTAAAAGAGAGTAAAAGAGAGTAAAGAGTATATATATATATATATATATATATATATACTTATATATAAGCGCATATGTAAATACATATTTGGGTAAACACACATATACACACATATCGAATGCGCAAATGCAAACATGCGCACTGACACACAAACAGACCCACACAGGTAGAAATTTACACTGAAATATATTCTCGGGGCTTAGTTCTCACACGGCTGGAATCTTTAGACATGGCACTCGATTCATAAGAAGGAGAATCTAGTTTAAACACACACTATAAATTATTAAATGTATTGAGCTCTTTTTCTCTACTACATATTTATGGGTATATGTGCACGCCGGTTAGCACGAGAGCGTGTGTTTATGCGTGATAGTTTGAAATATTAACTAAGAATTATACAAGTGTGAAAAAATGTTATATATTCAGACCATACATTCACACCAGACCACACGCATACACATACATCGGTGCATAAATGTATAATTAACTCTGAACTAGTTACTGCTTCGCAACATACGTATGAATAACATTATATCGTTTTGAGAATATAGACGTTTAAGTGAATTCACGTATCGGTTAGACATACGTTCATCGAATGGTGATAATAAGACTCACGTTATCTGATTCAAAATATGTCGAATGGTATATTTCTTTATGTCTGTGTACATACGCAATTGTCTTATATATATATATATATATATATATATATATATATATATATATATATATATATATATATATATATACATACATATATATATATACGTATATATGTACATATATATACACACACATATATATATATAATATATATATATATATATAGATATACATATATATACACACACACATATAATATACATATATATACATATATATTATATATATATTATATTATATATATACATATATATACGTATATATATGTATATATACATATATATATATAATATATATATATATATATATATAGGGAGAGTTTACGAAAAAACAACAAAAGACGAAGACTGGTGGTGTACAAAACAAACAGATGTATTAGTATGACGCTCAGGAATAGAAAAAAGTCTTTTACGTTTCGAGCCTTCGCTCCTCTACAGAAAGGGACACATAAAACAAGGAGAGAGAGAAGGAGAGAAAAAAGGGAGACAAAAAAGAGAGAAAAAAGGAGAGAAAAAATATATATACGTATATATGTATATATACATATATATATATATATATATATATATTATATATATATATATATATATAATGTATAAAAAAGTCAGGCAACCGGTTGCTTAGCCACATTTCTGTTTTCTACAAATAAGACTCCACATACGATATATCCCTGTAATTCAAATATGCAAAAGAGAAGGAAGACATAACGAAAACAATGTCTAACTGTTATTTACGAACGCGTTTCTAGATTAGGAATATATTAAAAAATCAATCCCATGTCCGTCGTCAGCGTAAACCTCCACTAAAATAGATTTATCAAATTCTACGTACCTCGACCTCTCGATCAGGTGACATCGAAATAGTGGAAGATAGCAAGCATATACCAAACCTATATAGACGATTGAATCCGTAAATTTTCCCTCCAAAAGTTTACCATGCGTATTACAAAAATAGTTCCTTAGAGATAGAAACTATGGGTTGTCGTAAGGGAGTGAAAATTCCAATTAGTAATATAATAAGAGTAAATAATAGCTTTAATGTTTTTTTTTTATTTATATACAAAATATATATTGAACTTTTATACAAGTTCCTACCGCTAATGGTTATATTTACATGCCGAAATCTACCAGTAAATAATTGTTGTTTTTTTTAAAACCATTAAAGCTATTATTTACTCTTATTATATATATATATATTATATATATATATATATAATATATATATATATATATATATATATATATATATATATATATGTATTTATATATATATATATATATATATATATAACTAATGTGGTATAAAATTTATTTCGGGAAAAAATTTTATCAATGGCCAGCATATCAAAAGTGCCTTTAAAGGTTAAATTTATAAATAATTTACAAAATAAGGGCAAACGAAAAATTATAATTCCAAATATGCCGAAAAAAAGACAAAAAATTGTCAATAACCCTTATAATTTATGCGTCTCGAAACAAACCGATAGAAATTTCTAAAAAATCGTTATTACCGTATTGGTCCCAATTTCGGGGTTAATTCATACGAATTTTCCCCTCTTCAGCGATAAATACGTGAGATATAAGTGAAATACTTACTCATACCCATGGTAAAAGCAAGCACTAAGTCCTGTGTAGACCTAGGTCTGTGTCTGTGTGTGCTATCTTATATATATAATATATATATATATATATATATATATATGTAGGTCCCGGGTTGAGTCGGGGTTAACCACAGTAAATAAGGTACTCAATACATAGCAGAGTAAATTAATTTATTATATAGAAGGAGCTTCTACAGGACTAGAACTGTTTCATTCAAAAGAAATCATCATGATTTCTTTTGAATGAAACAGTTCTAGTCCTGTAGAAGCTCCTTCTATATAATATATATATATATATATATATATATATATATATATATATATATATATATATATATATATGTATATATATATATATATATATATATATATATGTATATATATATATATATATATATATATATATATATATATATATATATATATATAAACATGGATAGAGAGATGCAGGCAGGCATACTTTCACAAACGTGCAAACACACGCACGCATATATACAAATACACGTATATAAATCGGCTTCTTGCATCCAACAAGAGTGTCTCCCAGGTAAAATAAAAATTCAATGCCTTAAGCCTAATAACATAAATCGATAATCGATTGCAATGATAGACACTGTTTAATAGAAACAGGCTATAAAAATCTAAACTAATATAACATAAATATACGTGGCGGGTGCGTGTTCCCGCATGTTATTCTTAATACAAAAACTGGTACAAACTATGTTACTTTAGGATCTCTCTCTTCCTCTATTTTTCTTTCTTTTTTACTTTCTTTCTTTATTTCTCTCTCACTCTCAAATGTTCTGCTATTATTCATGTCCTGTGCATATGAATCTTCTCCACAACCCTCTAACCTGTGCTGTTCTCTTCATTACGGCCTAATATCACCCAGAATCATCATCCTTCTCCCGCCCCGTCTTCACCCCTGTATTAACTCCCGTCTGTCACAGCGCGCAGAAGCCCTCTTCATCTTATATGTCCTATCCATCTTGATTTCCTTCCCTAGCTGGTATTCATCAAGAATTACTTCTCTCCAACTCTCTTAAGCATTCTTTCGTTGCTCTCGTGGTCCGTCCTGTAGATCCTCTCCATTCGCATAGAAAATTCCATTTAACAACCCTTCACTCTTATATAGGTTTTCAAATTTGCAGAGACCAGGTAATGACAGCAAAGAAAGCAGTTGGTTTG
>NC_043004.1:44224523-44254523 GCF_006345805.1 Octopus sinensis | reverse complement strand
ATGTTCACTGGCGTTGAGGGGAATAAGAAGAATATTTGAAACATGTATAAGAATAAATCATTCAGTGCCGTTTCTTGTACGTAAAATTTCAGAAGAAAAATTTGGATATGTACCTGCAACATACCTATTTAAGCGTTTTTCCGCTTTACATCACTTTTTAATTGCCGCTGACTTACCCGTCACTATCTGTGTAATTTATGATTTGTGTACGTTTTGTAGAAACTTCAAATGTATTTCGAAGTTGCACTGCCGTTTTGTAAATAGCGCCGGAAGGACGTGCTAATGCATAAAACTCTTGAAAGTTTATCTTGCAAAAAAAGTTTACAGTTCTTTGGTGAGTTATTTTGTAGCCATAAGCCTAGAATATATTGCTTTTTAATGGGTATTTGCTATAGTGGTGAAATACGTAAGTGGAAGTGAAATGGCCCAATGGTCAGAGCCGCGGACTCGCGGTCGTAGGATCGCGGTTTTCGTTTCCCAGACCGGGCGTTGCGAGTGTTTATTGAGCGAAAACACCTAAAGCTCCACGAGGCTCCAGCAGGGATGGTGGTGATCCCTGCTGTACTCTTTCACCACAACTTTCTCTTACTTCCTGTTTCTGTTGTACCTATATTTCAAAGGGCCCGCCTTGTCACTCTCTGTGTCACGCTGAATATCCCCGAGAACTGCGTTAAGGGTATACGAGTCTGTGGAGTGCTCAGCCACTTACACGTTAATTTCACGAGCAGGCTGTTCCGTTGATCGGATCAACCGGATCCCTCGTCGTCGTAACCGACGGAGTGCTTCCATTAGAAATACGTAACTTCAAATTCACTGGTAAGGGTCAAGGTCCTTCTGGGGTAATATTTTCCTTTGATCATTTCCAGTGCATAACATGCACCAAACCAAATCTACATTGAGGGAATTAGTAGGTCAGGCCAAATGCCTTACGCTATCTAATACGTCATACTGAGTTGTGATATCAACACCTGCGATTTTACTGGTGCAAAGCTGTATCTGCTCAATTAGGTCGCCGTTCACTTGAATAAACATCGGCAGGGTAGAGAATGAGAGTCTTACATGCATCGGTTAATGCTAGTCTTCTCAGAATGGATGGTCAGCATCAGGTTGATAGTGAACCTTCTGTCGTAAAATCTCTACACTTTGGCAGTTGTGCACCTGTTAGTTCTAATTTCCAATAAAATCGTTCTGTATTGACAATATTGAGTCAGGGGAATTCAAAACCATTTGCATTTGTGTCTCTATTGACTACAGATATCTTCTAACGCAGCGCACTGAATTACTTGTCTTTCATTCCCACAAGCTGTATGTGGGTGTGTATTCGTATCGATGTATATATACATATGTAAAATTACAGAAATGTCTAAGCGAGATTTATAGTACTTTAAATAAATACATTTTAATTCAACACTCAATCTGTTTACAATAAGTCATGGTAACACAAACAGACACACACGCATACACATATATACACACACACACAAACACATATTTCAAATATACATAAGGTGCTAATGACACATTACTCTAAAATATTCTGGTAACTTAAGCTGTCTTTATTTCTTCGTACCAATATCTACTTATCCACTTGATAATATACTTATCTATCTATCTATCTATCTATCTATCTATCTATCTATCTATCTATCTATCTATCTATCTATCTATCTATGTATCTATCTATCTATCTATCTATCTATCTATCTATCTATCTATCTTGCTACCAATTATTGTGTGTATGTAGGTGTGTTTATATTACGTGTATATATACAACATATATATACATGTGTGTATGAATGTATGTATATATATATATACTGTTATGTCTGGGGAGAGCCATTCTCTTTTAGTGCTTCAACACACGAACTCATATTGGTTTGCAAGATTCTTGCAAACCAAATCCCAAAACGAATATATATATATATATATATATATATATATATATATATATATACATGTGCGTATGCATGTATGTATATATATATATATATATATATATATAAATACATATATATGTTATATATATGTATTCTTGTATTTGTTTCAGATCTTTTGACCGCGGCCATGCTGGAGCACCGCCTTTAACCGATCAAATCGACCCTAGGACTTACACTTTGTAAGCCTAGTACTAATTGTATCGGACACTTTTGCCGAACCACTAAGTTTCGTAGATATAAACTCACCAACATCGGTTATCAAGTGATGGTGAAGGGACTATAGTAGTGAAGGTGCTATAGTAGAAAACATTTGCCCAAGGTGCCACACAGTGATACTGAACCCGGAAGTATGTGGTTGGTAAGCATGCTACTTACCACAGAGCCACTCCTGCCATATGTACATACATATATACATATATTATATATAAGTGTGTGTGTGTTTATACGTATATAAATATACATACATACATATATATATATATTATATATATATTATATATATATATATATATATATATATTATATATATATATATATATATATATATATATAAATATACGTATGTATAAATTCATACTTATATGTATATACGTACATACATATATATATATCTTTCTCTCTCTCTCTCTACACACACACACAAACACACACATACACACACACACGCACGCCATACACACATGCGCTTATAACTAGGTGTATGTCAACAAGAGTCTCAAGATAATACAGTTTTCACTTAAGCGTTAATCTCAAAACTTTCTGAAATTTTTATATAAAATGCATTCTAGATTTTGAAAGATTTCCCCATTAAATGTCTTAAGAAAATTTGCTTACACGCACTGACACAGAGACACAGACACACACATGGAAATATCAATACGCATGCATGCGTGTACCTGAGTCTCTCTCATTTTCTCAATCGAAAGGGAGAAAGAGAAGGAGGAAATGAGTTGCCAGACACTTACAGACGGGTGGAATACTTGGGAAAGTGAAGAACTGAGAGAAGCAGAGAAAGTAGAACGCATATATTAATTGCTTCAGGTAGTGAGATCGGCATGTTTGATTGATAAACACGTTTACACACTCCTGTAGGTACATCGCATGTAATATGGCTTTATACGCCGGTCGAGTTATCTGGATTAGCGTGGTTGCTGGGTTCGTAAATGGAAAAAAATTGTTGAACTTAAATGATTAAGTAGCAAGTTTTATGAAGAACTTTCTCATGTAATTATATTTATGTTTATCTCTATTGTAAAGTATATACCTGTCTAACGTTGAATTCCCCGGTGTTTGCTTGGTCTCTAAGATCATATGAAGATTTTGAAGTAGTGTTTATTTATATCTTTCATGTTGTGACCTGACAAAATGCTCTCATATATTACATCATATTTTGTCCCACAATATTAAACGATATGCAGCATATATGGAAGAAAATGGAAAGAAAAATATTTTATACAGTAGCAACTAGGTTTGTAGATAACATTACTTGTTCTGTATTCCGGTGCTTTGATGTAAAGATAGCTGCTTGGACCAGCAGGTGGGATTACAGTGAAGAACGGGACATCAGAAAAATATGAATTTGCTAGTTCAAATCCATCAACAGGGGCTAACCTAGAGACTTGATAAAAGTCTCCGTAAAGGACGGTGCCATTTGAAATTTCAGATGCTTTAACGGAAACAAATTATCTGGCGGGATGTTGGGACTGCATGGGATAAACACTTCTCACTTGGTACAACCAGTCAAAATGGGAAGCTTGTATTTGAGTATATTTTTGAAAATTTCTATTGTACCATTACATATGTTTGGTACATCCAAGTACCTTTTCACTACAAAAATGTCTTGATTTTTCGGCTGCTGATTGTGATAAGGGACAATAGGAAATTCTAGGGAAATGATAACGGCTTCGTTAACGTCCGCCTAAGTGTGAATTTACTTGTGTCATAATATTTGCAATGGTATCTGTTGAATTATGATAACCATAATGTCCTGTGTAATATTTTATGAGCTAGCATGACACTCCCGGAAGCAACACGTGACTAAGGTTAAAACAATATACTTGCAATCGTACTTCATTAGCTGTGTTAATGCGCAGAATGCTTTCACATTTTGATTTCTCGGAACTCAATGTTTGCAGATAGATGGATGCATCCACTGACTGAAGTGAATTTTTGCACGGGCTAAGGCGTTATCTATATTAAGAGTAAATCCGATTGGATAATGTGGTCGAATTATGATCGTTTTCCTTTCGTATTTCTATATGTTTCTTTTAAGTCCAGCTACAGGTTTTCCCGGTTAAATCACTGACAATGTTTCCTTAAATTATCAGACAGAAAGACAGTGACTCGACCGATATTAATGTTTCCTCCAATCAAGACTGAGATATTTTGTACCTATTTTATACATACAATTTGGCCCGTTTTATAGTGTGTCTGCCTAGTCATTTTAACGATATCCTCCACAGAACTAAAACTGCTCACAAGGTGCAGTGGTAGCTTTAAAGGAGAATGATCAGCCCAGCTACATTTGAAAGCATATTTTATAATTCTATTTAAAACCACAACAGTAGAAACGTGATTGGCGGAACAAACTTTTGGCCAAAATTAATCTACTGTAACTGATCGACTTGAAACAGTCTAGGAACCTTTACTTCTCGTCTCAGATGACTTCAATTGGTTGAACCTTGAATAAGCTTTTCCTCATTTGGAGTCAAGAATCATTTGTTTGATGGGGGAAATACCATTCTTTATAATGAATGTCATAGCAGGTTGCTGAAAGAATGTCTCAACTGAAGGTTGTAGGTACTGTTTTTATTGGTGCTGGCAGTCCATACTATTCAAGCACCTTGCCATCATTTACAACTTGTTAGTCTCCCACATGCACTCGTGGTAATTGCGGTAAAGTTGCAAAGGAATGAATGCTGAGAGGTCATAGTAAGATCATGCTGCCAAAACATTCTGTATTTATTTGGGGTGGGGCGCTGTTTTATATTGTATCATCTTTCAAAAGCCTCGGCTCAATGAAGCTTCGATGTATTTTGCACTAAATATGTTAAAAAATTGTTTTAAGGTCATAGAATAAGGTTGGATTATGGATATTGTGGGAAACATGCGTGAAATTTAAATTGGCTATTAAAATTCCCTATATTCAAAAGGTTAGTGGGCTGAATATAAATATCCATTTCTAGATAAGAGAAAATATTTCAACGTATCAGTTTTCCACATTGACATTTATTTATCATAATATGGAAAAATAGCGGTGAAAAATGCCCTGTTTGTAATCTGTAAAAAGAAAAAAATTACGCAAAATATATTCACACTATGTTTTGGAAAGTTTACATTATTCAAATTTCTGCTGAAATGAAGAATAATGATAATAGTAATCTTTTCTACTATAGACATAACGCATGAAATTTGAGGTGAGAGGGCTACTCGATTACATGGCCTCCACTGCTCAACTGGTAATTAATTTATCGATCTCGATAGGATGAAAGACAAAGGTGACCTCGGCGGAGTTTGAACTCAGATCATAAAGTCGGGAGAAATACCTATTTATTTACTACTCACAAGGGGCTAAACACAGAGGGGACAAACAAGGACAGACAGACGGATTAAGTCGATTAAATCGACCCCAGTGCGTAACTGGTACTTAAATTATCGACCCCGTGAGGATGAAAGGCAAAGGTGACCTCAGCAGGGTTTGGACTCATATCATAAAGTCGGGAGAAATACCGCTAAGCATTCAAATCGCTAAGTATTCAACTAACGAGTATGTCAGTTCTCTGCGTTCTAAATAATAATAATAATACTTTCGAACGTTTAGTACTTAGTTTCAAGTCCAATATAAGTAACAAAAATATCTGTTCTTATAAGGTTTCGCAATTAAATTTGTACATTTGAAATATTCAGGCAGCGCGTTCTATAAATCGGAGCGTTTATATATATACATTCTGATATACAATGAAGTATAATCAGTCCAACACATAATAATTGAAATTTAAGTCTTTGGAAATACGAACAGATGTACACGGGAAACAATAATTCAACAGTTTTATATTCCACGATACTGGAGCTTATTGTTCACATTTATAAATATTTAATTTAAATTCTGGTTTATTTCCACAATATGTCCATTATGTATATGGAGGTGAATAGTAAATGTCTCTCCCTCTCCCTCCCGCCGTTCTCTTAACATATGTGTGTATATATATATTTGTATATATATATATATATATATATTATATATATATATATATATATATATATATGTATGTATATTTATGTATGTATGCATATACGTATATATATATAGAGAAATTTACACGAAAATATTTATCAAAATCTTTTAAGTTGAATTCAGTAACCTCTAATTTAAATGTACACAGTGAAGACGATAGGACTGATGAAAAATTTTTTTAGACTAAATAATTGTTTCACTTCGTAATATATCTTTAGGGCAATGTAAAAGTGCTGATCAAATATGACGCTAAATAACAAATTATGGATCCTTTCGGTTTGAACGGCACTTTTTTCTAGCGCTGCCATATGAAATTGTCACCGATAATTATGACCCTAGTATCGATCTATTGCATTTCAATCTGTTTTAGGGTTAGGGTAAGGGGTGGGTGAAGGGTATCTTTTTTTCTTCACAAATGTAAATAATCCCAATCTGTTTCTTAAACGAGGGACATATTCATATGGCACAGAATGTTTTTACCCCAATGGACGTCAGTGATTGGTTGAAATTGCAGAAATTGAAGAAAAACAACAACAAACATCATACAAACTATAGAATTTTCTCAATAAAGCCAAGAGAAAAAGATATTTTATAAACACATTCTACCAGTATACGAAGTTTAAAGTTTTTTAGTTACCTAGTAATTATGTTAAAAACTGCCGTTCAAACCGAAAAGATCCAATTATTTCTTTCTTGCTCCAAGGGAGCATCAACATTGGTTTTTATTTATGATCGGTTATAATTATGTGTTACATTATTGTATAATTGCTTAAGTTAGCAAAGAACAGTTGCAAAATGTCGACGGCATTTGTACTAACATATCCTCCGTTCCTTATACCCACATGCATATTTATACATATATAATTATGTACACACACACATACACACATACATATACATACGCGTCCGCACCCACACCCAAACGTACACAGACACACACATACATACACTGAGCCGCAAAAGTAATTCGAGACGTATGTGACCGTGAATTATGTATTAATTTCATTATGGCAGAAATGAATTTTCATAAAACTCATAAAGTCAATTCCTTGGATGCACTTTGGCCACAGTCAAAGGGTTGTTCTCGTGTGTTCTGGCAGTGGGAGGATCCAGAAAATCGATATTGTAGCGTGTGACATGTTCAGCACAGTGTATGCTCTCCCTGGGTGTTCAAAACAGTCATACACTGTCGGTGCATGGAATGCATGAGGCTGTTCACAAAAGCCATTGGTACCTGTGCGGAGACCCTGAGGAAAGCTGCCTCCAGTTAAATAAAACATTGGGACTACCTGGTTCAGCCGTCTCTGGATTTCATCTCACAGCTGTTCAATTGTTAAGAGAGCTAACCTGCTCGCAACCTCACTCTAGTTCTTCTCTATCTGGAGATCTGGACCGAACCAAACTCCTAGCATTTTCACCGGTCCGTGTGTCCATTGTCTGACATCGCTGTTTGAACAGCATCTACTTGCCTCTCCAGGTGACGAGCTGCAAGCCGATCGACTTACCTTGGTTAACTTTTGCTCTTACCACCGCTTCGTAATCCTTTAGGGCATCACCTATCCTCTGTAGGTGATTCATGCACACGTCTATATACGCACATGCACAAGAAAAAACAGGGCTAAAGGCAACATACAGAAAAATATGTAAAGAAGTATAAAAAGTAAGCAATAAGAGTAAAACACGTTTATATACGCACATACTCGTATGCATGCACACACGTCTATATACGCGCATACGTCTATATACGGAGCTTATCATGGCTACCGAATAATTGTCACATATTATATTTACAGGTAAATTCCTCTATTTACATAATATCGAGGTCTCCTTCATTCTTTTCTTGTCTTACCATTTCTATCAATATATATATATATATATACAATAAATGCTTAGCCAAGCTCATCGGACCGGTTTCCAGGTTTCAAAGGCGTATGTGTTCACCAGCTGGACGGGACGCCAGTCCATCGCAGCGTTACCCATCTTTGCCCGCTGAGTGAACTAGAGCAACGTGAAATGAAGTATTTTGCTCAAGAACACAACGCGTCGCCCAAATCAGAAATCGAAACCACACTCTTACGATCATAATGCTGACACCCTAACCACTGAACCACGCGCCTCCACACATACACACACATATATATATATATATATAAGCATATGTTTAAACAATTAATTTCATTAATAGCTTAATGAGTGCATTATAGCATATCTAAAAATTCGCCTTCAGCTGATGATACATAAATTTCAGAAAGAATGATGTATTCAGAAAGGTACTCACACTTATGTATATCCATCCGTTACTTACCTGTATGTGAGATGCATTGCATCGTTAAATACGAAAAATAAATTTTAAACAGCCGAGTAACTTAATATTCCAAGTAATAAATAACACATTAATTACCCATAGAAACAATAAAATAATGCTTTTCTCAGCACGTCGCTCACCTGATACTAATGTGATCATATGTCACGTTTAGCGAAACAATTTTCAGGTAATGCAATCTTTAGACTGAACGGCAGTTTTGCTTAGCTCTGCAAACCGTGTTTATTTATGTAGCTAATTATTGCTTCAGTTAGGATTCATTAATACAATTCGCTATTTGGAAAAAAAAAACATAAAATGCCATCCCCCGCCCCCCTCGGATATATTGTTATTAATGTTATAACAAGTCTTTCTAATTATAGATGAGACCATGGTTGGATCTTTTCGGTTTGAACGGCAGTTTTTAACATAATTTCTAGGTAACTAAACAATTTTAAACTACGTATACTGGTAGTATGTGTTTATAAAACATCTTTTTCCCTTGGATTTATTGAGAAAATTCTATAGTTTGTAAGATATTTATTTATTTTTTCTTCAATGTCTGCAATTTCAACCAATCACTGACGTCCATTGAGGTAAACAACATTATGTGCCGTATGAATATGTCCCTCGCTTAAGAAACAGATTGGGTTTATTTACATTTGTGAAGGAAAAAATATACCCTTCCCCCACTCCTAACCGTATACCCTAACTAACCCTAAACCTAAAACAGATTGAAATGAAATAGATCGTATTCTAGGGTCATAATTATGGGTCACAATTTCATATGACACCGCTAGAATAACTGCCGTTGAAACCGAAAAGATCCAATAGGAGAAACAGTCGTTAGTGATTATAGTAGAGGAATAAACTTTCTGGACTCGAATCCAAACTGGTTTTTGGGATACATCCAGAAACAAGACATCAGATGATAAATGAGAAGGAAATGCTTGTGTGGACTTATGTAAATATTTTCAATAACATTTCATCTATAATGAACTGTTTGATATTTCTAAAAAGTATATCTTATCCGAATACGCATTTCTTATACTGTGTAAGGCGCATGGGTTAGCGGTTAGAGCTCCGGTTTCACAATCATGCAGTAGTAAGTTCGATTTCTGAACCGGGCTCTGTGTTGTGTTCCTGAGCAAAACCCTATAGCGTTGAAATTAGTACGTGTAGAAATAAATGTCAGAATTTCTGTTTTGCTTTTTTAAAGCATAATTTATTTATTTGTGAGTGTTGACAAATGTGTGAGTGCTGAACAAAGTGAACCCATATATGTTTGAGTCAGAGTGAAGCCATAAAAACTCTCAGTTGTATGAGTAGATTAGAAGTTTAGAGTGCTACGGATAAAACGAAAATGAACAGGCAGCTCTGTTCGCTAACATTTACGGAGATCTGTTTGCTGACGGTCGTTCCCTCGATTCTGCAGACTGGCTGTTTGGCTGATGAAATTGTTGTCACACGTTAGCGCCCACTGGCAGACAAGAAGAGCCAACTTAATTATCTCTGTCAAAAGACATAACCATCTGCTGGCTTGTACTTGCTATATTAGTCTTCCGCAGACTGAAATACGATGCAGCCGATAGGCAATGCAACACGCCAAGCAAAATCGAGAGAAAATAACATACACAATTTTTGAACAACATATTGTACAAAGAAAGAAGGGAAAATGCAAAGCAAAAACGCAAAAAGCAAAAGTGAAAAAAGCACCAAATTGGGGTTGCACAACCCAGTTTATAAATATACAATTTTGGACAGCTTTTGGGGCCAATGAACGTGATGACCACTACGTGTCATTGTAACGCGTGCTGACGTGGACAGAGGTGAGTGCGATTGGCGTTGTGGTACTTGCACAAGTTATCATCCAGCTTCCAATGGTATGGCAGAACGATACCACCGACAATTAGATGATGCAGTGTTGGATGGGGGCGAATATGGCTCTAGTATTAGAGCCTCTGTAAAGGCCCGTTTCAGTCTTTCCACCGAGACAAACTCTCGTCCACCATTAATATCAATGGTAAAATCTTGTCCGTTTTGTAAAGGACACGGCAATATATTGCATATGATTGCGTGAGAGGAGATTTCGCAGAATCTTTCCTCGGGAAAGCGTGTGTCTAGGACGGGATGTCCTTTGGAACAAATGATTTGTTGATTTGACCCCGAGGTTCACAGGAGGCATGTCATTCATATACAAAGTTCGTTCTTCAGTTTCTAGGTCATCTGGAACAAGAAAACGGTGCGTCGTAAAAAATCTCCGCCGAGGTGTATCACAAGCCCTCCTTGACTGCTGAATGGCAGCCCAGAAGAACAATAGGGAGTTATTTACTCCAACGGCCTGAGTCAGGATAGGCGTGCAGCGCGGCCTTTAATTGTCGATGGGATCGTTGCGTCATGCCATTAGAAGCTGGATGATAACTTGTGGTATTATGCGCTTAGTGGCGATAATATTTGACAGCTCAGTGAATAGCTATGACTCAACTTGCCGACCACGATCTGTTGTGATGATAGCAGGAATACCGTAGCACGATGTCCAACCTGCTACCAGGGATCGCGCTACAATTTCCACAGAGATATGAGTTAGGTTTTAGTTTCCGGGGATGTTTTCGGTTTGAACGGCAGTTTTTCCTAGCGGTGTTATATGAAATTGTCACCCATAATTATGACCCTAGTATTGATCTATTGCATTTTAATCTCTTTTATGTTTAGGATTAGTTAGGGTTAGGGTTAGGGTTATGGTTAGGGGTTGGGGGAAGGGTATCTTTTTTTCTTCACAAATGTAAATAAACCCAATCTGTTTCTTAAACGAGGGACATATTCATACAGCACAGAATGTTGTTTACCTCAATGGACGTCAGTGATTGGTTGAAATTGCAGAAATTGAAGAAAAACACAACAACAAATATCATACAAACTATAGAATTTTCTCAATGAAGCCAAGAGAAAAAGATATTTTATAAACACATTCTACCAGTATACGAAGTTTAAAATTTTTTAGTTACCTAGAAATATATGTTAAAAACTGCCGGTCAAACCGAAAATATCCGCATCGTCACTGCATAAAGCAATCAACAAGTTACACTTGCTGATGATGCTGCTGTTTCAAAACTGTGCCGACCGGTGTTTTCCATACGTCAACGACCAACGAAAGCTGGACATCAGGCACAAAGAAGGTAGGTAAAGAAGCGTTAGCCAACAATTGTTTAACATTGTTAAATGTCACTAGCTGAGCCGAGTCGGGAAAAATAGCTTCATCCTTCGTTTTTCTGTTTTGAAGAAGATCAGACGGGGCGAATATGAAGTCTGCACATTGTGAGATAAAACGCAGATAATAGTTCAGAAGATTTAGGAACTGTCTAAGCTGTTACAAAGGAGTAGGTGGAGGAATATCTTGAAGAGCTTTAATTTTCTCTGGAAGTGGCGATATGTCGTCAGCATTGATGACGTGGCCCAAAAAGACGAGGAAGCACCAAAAGCACACTTCGCAGGGTTGATGCGAACTTGGCATTTTTTAAAACGTTCGAAGAGCTGAAGCAGGTCAGCTACATGTTCCTCCGTGGAAGAACTCGCGACAAGGAGGTCGTCGATATAAACATATACGAAGTCTAAATCACGGACGACCTCATCCATAAAACGCTAGCTACATTTGGTAGTTGCATTTTGTGCTAGCTGCATTTCATAATCCACTCGAAAAGGCGTGGTAGCAGCAGTCCTCGATATATCCTCTGAGTGTACTGAAATTTAGTGGTAAGCTTTCACCAGGTCCAATTTTGAGAACAGTGTACGTGGAGCGAAGAAGCGAAATCTAGTATGTGCAAAATGAGATATCGATTCGGAGCAGTAATGGAATTTAATGTTCGGAAATCTCCAGTAGGATACCAGCCACCGGAGTGTTTTGGGATCAAATATTAGGGACTAACCCACGGGCTGGTAGAAAGTATTATAATTCCTTACTACAGCTTATGCCGTAGTTTTTGCCGTTTACATTATTTCGGAAGAGAGCCGACGGGGACGAACAAAAATAGGAGCGCCCTTAGTCTCGATGAAAT
Source organism: Octopus sinensis (assembly GCF_006345805.1). Classification (NCBI taxonomy): domain Eukaryota; kingdom Metazoa; phylum Mollusca; class Cephalopoda; order Octopoda; family Octopodidae; genus Octopus; species Octopus sinensis. The sequence goes on along the minus strand of NC_043004.1, from coordinate 44,241,998 downwards.
ATTTGGCAGGGTGCGTGGGAGCACTCGCTTCAAAGTTTAAATTGGTTAACTCCGGAAAGGAATGTATGTGTGACTCATGTGGGTCGTTCAAAGTCGCAATAAAAAAACTGGACAAATCAAGTGGGTTAATGATCGACACCCAGGAATTGAAAGGTCCGTAGTTTTGTCTAACAATTGACCTGCACGCATATCCACCAAAAGATTAAAGTGGTGCAAGGAAACAGCGCCTTGTCTGGGATATGGTAGATCCGCGACGACGAAAAGCCATGCAAAATTTCTGCGAAGATTCAGATTCGGTAGGTATGCCAGAATGTTTGACAACTTGCAGACTACTTGACTAAAAAGTCTCTCGTGGCTGGTTTACCAAAAACATAGAGTACACAGGTTTGTTTCTAATATGATGCATTTCTTTAAAATGAAAAGAAATTGTGTAAGGCAATACACACAATCTTTAGGTATGCCGTATATAAGTTTAAATCTCACGGGGATATCTAAAATGATAATCCAAATTAATAGGTTAACACTGTCTTGTATGTTGCATTTGAGTTCGCTAATAATAAAGGTAATTTAGAGAAGTAGGACGAAGCTCATCAACAATCTCAAATTCGTTGATGAACTAAAGTGATGTGCTGCAAATTTCCTTCAATTTATGATTATCCTTAGAATGGTTAACTATCATTAGCATCGTTAAACATTTAAGAAGAGACATTAACATGTCATTCGGATTGGAAAATTACGAGATATTGGCAGCGAAATGAAGTATATTTTGAAGGGAAATAAATAATTCGGAATTTCATAGAGGAGAGTCAAAAGCGGAACTTGAGAACTCTATGTTCGGCTGATGAATGTATAAGTGTAAGTCAAATGTAGGTGAATATAAATGAGAAATGCAAATCTTGACAATCAAAACATTTCAAAAGACTCATTTATACAGTAAATTTATCATTGTTATCGTTAACAAATAGCAGCGCCAGATATAAGATATGGTTACATTGTAATGTACAGATCGTAACTGATACATAACTCATAACATCACAAATACTCTACAGAAATGATACTTTACAAAATAATAGCCGGTAATAAACATTAATGCCAAGAAGAGAGGAAGTGGTGGTGGGGTAATAGTTGATATCAGGGAGTAGACGATATCGGATGTTCTCGGCGTTGCTAACATAAATATTTTCTTCTACGTACCATTGTTATCTATGTTCATGCAAGGGCTCGGTGAGATATCCTCTATGTAAATTGTGTTTCTTTGAGAAAAAGCAACCATGTTTATAAAGAAGAATATAATGTATAACGTATTCTTGGATACACTAAACTGAAATGAGGTGGTCAGGGCTGGAATGTCTTTGAATATAAACCAGATTTTGAATATAAATCAGAGTTTATACAAGGCTGTTCAAAATTTCGTTGCGTTAATGATGTAGATTATTTTTGAAAACGATTTATTGTCACGTAATATGTTTCATCGGCGTGTAGTGAGGTATGGTCTCACTGAGAGCAACTGATGCTGGTTATACTGGTTTCCAATGATGCTAGATTTCAGTTGTTTTATGAACTTCAATCTGAATTATTTTCATATTTTAATTCCTTTGTACTGAAGTTACATCCCGCGTGTCCCTGTCTTTTTTCCAACTGAAATATACTCTTCTTGTTATGTAATTGTGTATCGTGTTTTAGAGAGCTCCTTGTGGCATAATATTCATTCAGAGGCACCTATGTCACTGGATGAATTATGCTCTGAATTAACGAACCCCATTGTCTATATTGGTAACTGTGGTGTTCTCGTCTTCGGTAAAATCTTTCGCTGTTGAAGTGTTTCCACAGAAAATTTAGTTTTCTGAAATAAAAAAAAAAAATGTTTATATTTTCCTGATTAATATGTGGGCGTGATAAGGTGGTGAACTAACCAAATCGTTAGTGTGCCGAGTAAAATGTCCAATGCATTCCGTCCGTCTTTAATTCTGAGATCAAATTCCACCGAGGCCGATTTTGCAGTTTAATAATTCGGCGTCGATTAAATAAATACCAGCCGAGAACTGGGGTCGATGTAATATAGTGACCTACAGCTCCAAGAATTGCTGGTCTTGTGCCAAAATTTGAAGTCGATATTATTTTTCGAGGATAAATTTGCATGTATTATTTATAATCAAATATGCTAGGGATGTTATATTTGTATGTCGGTTTCGGTTCTTTAAGTTGTCATACAAAGTATCATGCTATTATGCCTTTTAAAAACAGCAATATCGACCTCAGTATTTAATTGAAATAATGAAATAATGAAAGGCAAATCCGACCTGGACGGAATTTGAACTTAAAACGTAAGGACGGACGGAATGCCGCTAAGCATTTTGTCCGGCGTGCTAACGATTCTGTCAGCTCCTTGCCTTAGGAATAATAATAATATTGTTTTCAAATTTTGAAACACATCCACCAATTCCAGGGCGGAGTAAATCAATTACATCTACTCCAGTGCTCAACTGGTATTTATGCGATCGACTTAGAAAGGTCTACAGAAAGTAGAGACGGACGAAATGCAGCTAAGCATCTTACACAACGTGCTAACAATGCTGCCATCTCTACGCGTGCTAACAATTTTGCCATCTCACTACAATTCCAAAAATTGTAGTAATATTGAGTATAAGTATATTGATGCATGAATATTAGAAAATGAACATCCATCAATATATGAAGCGTATGAGGATCTTTTCGGTTTGAACGGCAGTTTTTTTCTAGCGGTGTCATATGAAATTGTCACCCATAATTATGACCCTGGAATCGATCTATTGCATTTCAATCTCTTTTAGGGTTAGGGGTGGGGGAGGGTATCATTTTTCTTCACAAATGTAAACCCAAACTGTTTCTTAAACGAGGGACATAATCATACGGCACAAAATGCTTTTTGGCTCAATAGACGTCACTGATTGGTTGAAATTGCAGAAATTGAAGAAAAAAACAGCAAATATCTTATAAACTATAGAATTTTCTCAATAAAGCAAAGAGAAAAAGATGTTTTATAAACACATTCTACCAGTATACGAAGTTTACAATTTTTTATTTACCTAGAAATTATGTTAAAAACTGCCGTTCAAACCGAAAAGATCCGCGTATGATAATAAAATGCAAAAATATTAGTTTCCAAACCTATTTAACCGTGCAGCATTTTTACTTTAAAACTCGGTGTATTTGTGTATGAGCTTGAGAGGGAGCAAGAACATTACAAGGAGAAAATAATCACTTAACCTATAAATTAAAAACAAAATAAAAGCTACAAGGAAAAATGTTCTGTAGAAAACAAAATACATATAAACATTGTATGTCGGGGGCTGACAGCGTCAAGTGTGTGTAATGGAAAAGAAGAGAGGGTGGAAAAAGTGTCGTATTACATTTGACATATACGTCTCGTTGAAGGAGGTTTTCTCGAATACCTATATGTCATTCTGACATCAAACATACATGCACACTTACACACACACACACATGCGAATGGACACAACGTACACACATTGTACAGTCATCCAGATGTGTGTGTATACTTATGTAAATATATGTATATATGTATATATACACATGTCATTATATATACATATATATATGTATGTATATGTGTTTATATACATTTGTAAATATATATATGTATATCTACACACACGAAAAAAGATACACAAAAACAAAAACACACACACATATATATTTTATGTATGTGTATGCTTGCGTGTGTGTGTTTATACGCGTGCGCGTGGCATCTGTACATTTATGTTTTTTTTTGGTGTGTGTGTAACACTTATGCACTGACTAATACATTGTAAATTTTGGAGATTTTCTTGCGGCACTTTTTTCATTTCTTATTTTATAATTCTTCTACAACTGTCTCTTAAACTTCTCTACATATGAACCCCATTTCACTGAACAACGCGTTAGCCACGTTTTCTCCATGTTTTGTCGCACGAAACCAATAGATACAGTAAATCCTCGAGTATAATCCGCATTTTTTTCCCAAAATTTAAAAGTCAAAATCCTTAATGCGTACTATATACGAGCTTAAAAAAATGAAAAATATTTTCGAAGAAATGTCCGAGTCTCTATTTATCGTCGGGCAATGTTTATTCAGACGCATTTTGTGACGTCAGGCGTCTTTCCACCCGTCTTAAGCTAAGCCTGAAAGCAATGAAGTCATAAAAGAATCATTCATAGCTTGCAGTAAGCAACATTTATTAAACGTTATTACTGTTATTTCTTTATTTTCTGCAAATAAAATGCACAAAAAAGCTACATGTTTGCATTATGTTATATATACAATAATAATAAAGGACGTTACCGTATAATTTTTTAAAAACCAAGGACATTATATAGATCTCCTTTACTCAAATTAGAGAAAGGGTGCGTATTATACACAAGATTTATATTTTTCAGAAGTACAGCCCCTAAAAATCCTCTGCGTATTATACTCAAGGGCGGACTATACTCGAGGATTTAAGGTAAATGTTTAACAGAATATTTAAATACAATAGAACGTGTTTTTGCGCAGTGTTCTAAAATCGGAACCCAGATAGAACGATGCTCTGCTAATATTCTACCTGAAACATTAAAAAATCTTCAATTAGAAGTATTGTACCTCATCTAAATCTTTTCTTTCTAGGAAATATTACTCAGCTCTCCATAAGATTCGGCACGGCCCAGAATGTCTCTTGAGATCACAATAGTAGAAGTTGTTCTTGTTTCTGATGCGGGATCAAGGCCAGATAGTTCAAGCGAAGGGAAATAATAGATGCTGCCCGCACCAATACGTAACTTGTGCCATATTTTATTGAACGCGTTTTGTTGAATAGCAAAGTTGACCCTGGTTGGACTCGAAATCACAAGGTAATAACTGCAGGGTATGTAAGTTGTTGCTCTGCTGATTCTCATATTGAACAAACAATAAAAATAAGCATACGAAATTAATTGCTGTTGTAACGGTAGGAGAAACCGAAAAACGATGTATAATTAAAAACCAGAACTTAGAATTACTTGACTGGCAGGAGAATGTTTTGCATGGTAGATTTCCAAAGATAGTTGCAGAAATTAGGAATAGTGAGACATGTCAGAAGCAGCACAAGATCAGGCATTGAGGATTAACCAGATAAAATTCAAGACAGACAAATATAAGGTAGATTCTAAAAATAGTTTGTATCACTCAAAGGAAGAAAATGTTACTCATATAGTTAATGAATGTAGTATGCTGGCATAGAAAGAATAGACATGACAACCTAGAGAGAATAATCCACTGAGAAGTATGTAGAAAGTAAAGACTCTAGTTAAATGCGAGACAGTAAGAAATATAACATGTGGGATTGTAACATCCATGCTGACTGAGTAACTGAAGATAGAAAGCCTGATATAGTAGTATAGGAAGAGAATAGTAAGTGCCATGTAGTTGACTTTACAGTCCCTTAAATGAGAAAGACAGTATCAGTCTTATAGAGAAAATTGCAAAGTACTAGGACCTAGCCATTGTGGTCCAGTGTTTATCGAAAGTGCGCGTAAAACGTATTCCTGTAGTTATAGGTGCGTAAGGAACTATCCCTAAAGACATGAACATATGAATAGAGGAAATAGACATAAAGCTTAGTTTAGTACAGATACAGATATATCTTATCAAGGACAGCTGGGATACTTAGGAGGGTGCATTGCGTATAAGTTTACTTGTTGTAGGACGACGTTAGGACTTTTTCTTCCAAAATCTAATGTGTTGTGCGTAAAAGATATAATGGATCTTTTCGGTTTGAACGGCAGTTTTTAACATAATTTCTAGGTAACTAAAAAATTTTAAACTTCGTATACTGGTAGAATGTGTTTATAAAACATCTTTTTCTCTTGGCTTTATTAAGAAAATTCTATAGTTTGTAAGATATATTTTTTTTCTTCAATTTCTGCAATTTCAACCAATCAATGACATCAATTGAGGTAAAAAACATTCTGTGCCGTATGAATATGTCCCTCGTTTAAGAAACAGATTGGGTTTATTTACATTTGTGAAGAAAAAAAAGATACTCTTCCCACCACCCCTAACCCTAAAAGAGATTGAAATGCAATAGATCGAAACTAGGGTCATAACTATGGGTGACAATTTAATATGACACCGCTAGAAAAAACTGCCGTTCAAACCGAGAAGATCCGAAATAATAATAATAGCAATAATAGTAACAATAATAATAATAATAATAATATTAATAATAATAATAATAATAAAATAATAATAATAATATAATAATAATAATAATAGTAATAATAATAATAATAATAATATAATAATAATCCCTTCTGCTATCTTTTACTTGTTTCACTCAGTAGACTGCAGCTATAATGGGGCACCACTTTCAAGAAAGTTTAATCGATTGGATCGACCCTAGAATTTTCTTTAAAATTGATAATTATTCTATCAATATCTTTTGTCAAACTGATTGTTTACAAGGACATAAACACACCAATACCAGCTATGAGGCGGTGGTGGTGGACAAACATAGACACAAAGTCACACACACATATACGAGGGGCTTCTTTCAGTTTCCATCTACCAAAACCACTCGCAAGCCTTTGTTCCGCCTGAGATTGTACTAGAAGATATTTGCATGATGTCATTCAGTGGGACTGAACCTGGAACCATGTGGTTGTGAAGCAAATGTATAAGGAACAATTTTGAAGAGAGAGGAGCAGATGATTTCATCGACCCAGTGTTTAACTATTACTTATTTCATACGATTCTGAAAGGGATTAAAGCAAAGACGACCTCGGCGGAACTCGAACTCAGAACGTAAATCAAAAGAAATGTAGCAAAACATTTTGTTCAGTGTCCTACTGTTTTTCCCAGCTCGCTGCAATAATGATAATCAGAACCCACTTATTTAACAGAAATGCGTGGAATGGGGAGTATTAATCAGATGGGAAGTAAAAACATTAGTTAAGCGATAACGGAAATAAAGAAAACAAAACTTGTTCAATGAAACCGAGTAAAAGAGAGATTGTACAACTTTAATAAGTTTGACACGTACATTAAAGCCAAGTAGGGCAGCGCTAGAATCCCACCATACCATTTAGCACTAAGGGAAATGAGGTCGTCTTCCTGGAATGATATTATAAAAGAAAATTGAGATAACGAGTGCAACAAGATCAGCAATAATAATCGTGATAAATATGATTATAAAATTACAAACACAAATATTATTTTAATGATAATAGTTTCTATAATATGTTAGAATTTCACTTTTATCTTTTGGCAACAATTCTCCGCTGGGATCTAACTATAATATCATAGTTGATGAATGTGAAAGGAAACAAACCGAAGTGTTAGTGAAAGAAAGACGTTCACACTATAATTTAACCTCATGCTAATAATTAATTTTGTTAGCAAAGAGACGAAAATGCAATCCACAACTCAATAAATTAACAAATGAACGGAAAGGAAGTCCTCTAGTGCTCTAGAATATTTGTTTCCGTGTTATTGCTTTAATAGTCTCCGAACGAAATGTGTTATACACGTACATAGACACATATCTTATTGAAATACTGGAACACGTACTCACACATATACATATAAGTATCAATGCCGGTACATATATATATACGTACACACAAACACACACACACAAACACAAATACACACACACATAGGCAACATTAAATCTCTGAGCGAGTGTGTCATTAGGCAGCTTGAGGAGATGTCTTCCTGGGGCTAAAAACAACAGTAGCATCGTCCTCTATGGGACTGCCACATTTAGTTGGGAATTATTTTATGGTATATATATATATATATATATATATATATATATATTATATATATATATATATGTACTAATATATTACAGGTATGTCATACTTTCCTTTTCTTGTTTTATTTAATCCTGAACGAAAATATATATAGAAAGAGAGAGAGGGGAGAGAGATAGAGAGAGGGAGAGAAATACATACACGCGTATATACACTCACTCATTTAAATACACAGAATCCCACTCAGCCATGAAAAAGAAGGTTTATATATATTTGGGAATGAATACATGTATGTTATTCTGTACACTCTCGTGATGGTGACATAAAATGACTTTGAAAAGCGGTGTATATATATTTTAACTAATATATACTTATATATTTAAAAGGGAATGATAAATATATAGTCATACATAGATATATAGATACAGACAAACTGAAAGGTTAAAAAGATAGACAAATATCGACACAAAAACAGGGATCTTTTCGGTTTGAACGGCAGTTTTTTTCTAGCGGTGTAATATGAAATTGTCACCCATAATTATGACCCTAGTATCGATCTATTGCATTTCAATCTCTTTTAGGGTTAGGGTTAGCGGGGGAAGGGTATCTTTTTTCTGCACAAATGTAAATAAGCCCAATCTGTTTCTTAAACGAGGGACATATTCATACGGCACAGAATGTGTTTTACCTCAATAGACGTCAGTGATTGGTTGAAATTGCAGAAATTGAAGAAAAAAACAACAAATATCTTACAAACTATAGAATATTCTCAATAAAGCCAAGAGAAAAATATGTTTTATAAACACATTCTACAAGTACACGAAGTTTAAAATTTTTTAGTTACCTAGACATTATGTTAAAAACTGTTGTTCAAACCGAAAAGATCCAAAGACAGTAGGGAAATGCAAAGTTCAACAACCCAAATGCAAATACCAAAAGAGACATCCAATGCATTGTACTAAACGTGCAATCTCAGCACAATGTTAGAAATTGTGTAAAAAAAGTACAACTGTTAAATAATTGAAATTTATATATAGCAGATATTCTTACATATCACCACATGATTTATGTTTAATAAGTAAGGCTATTTTTTCTACTTCTTTTCAAGCAATTAAGTTATTTAAATAAGCATATAATTCTTAGATGTGGAATCCATTGTTCTTTGTTGGAGGTATAATTGGTTGAGAAAGATGAAGTAATGCGGTGGAAGATCTTTCACGACCCTGTAATTTTTTTATTATTGAATTATATATTTAAGAGAGAAATGACATTGCAAATATCTATAAGTATTCGCTAGTTATTTTCGGTATTGTGATGTCGGACCGGTTTAAATTCAGGAAGTTTTTAATGTTGATAAAACCTAACTGAGCTCTGCATGAACTTTAAGTGCAAATATAAGAATAATACTACATTAGCAAGTGCCATTCCCTTTTTTTTTAGTTTGAATATATTTTAATAGAATAAAGTTAGTTTGAAGTGTATTTACCCGAAGGTAAAAACTTTATTAAACAGATTTATAATCAGAATAATTCCTGCCGTGACCATCCCAACTTCCCAATAGGCACACTGCTGATTATCCATTTGTTATGTCGTAGGATATAACCTAAAGGGTATCTGTGTTATTAACAGATAAACACGAGTATCCTTGGGGAAATTCCTTACATTCCGAGTTCACGTCACGTCAGGTAGTAACTTTTCTTTTTCTTTTTAGATGTAAATGGAATTATTTTAATTACTGGATATTTGAATTCAAATCTACTTCTAGTATTATATTTTGTTTGTAGACAATCGTCATTCATAAATGACTCATTTCAATTTATTGTTATAAATCATGAAGATGTTACTGGCAATTGATTCAAGTGGAATTAAGATGTAGAGTTCACTTGCATTATCGTAAAATAGGATATTTGGATCTTTTCGGTTTGAACGGCAGTTTTTTCATATGAAATTGTCACCCATAATTATGACCCTAGTATCGATCTATTGCATTTCAATCTGTTTTAGGTTTAGGGGTGGGGGGAAGGGTATATTTTTTTTCACAAATGTAAATAAACCCAATCTGTTTCTTAAATGAGGGACATATTCATACGGCACAGAATGTTTTTTTTTACCTCAATGGACGTCATTAATTGGTTGAAATTGGAGAAATTGAAGAAAAAAAAAACAACAGATATCATACAAACTATAGAATTTTCTCAATAAAGCCAAGAGAAAAAGATGTTTTATAAACACATTCTACCAGTATACGAAGTTTAAAATTTTTTAGTTACCTAGAAATTATGTTAAAAACTGCCGTTCAAACCGAATAGATCCCTTATATGCCCCATAATTAGACTATTTTCCTTAGTCATTGAACGGTGATCGCTGTAAACAATTATTATTATTTACAGGATTGTGAAACACGGCACCGTATAAAAAGGGATGTGGGTTCGAGTCTCATGTGGATAGGAAAACATTCCTTTTGCTGTCAAGGGCTTATATACCCCTATATTTGACTATTTTACTTAGTCATTGCACGGTGATCGCTTTAAGCATATATGAAAATACCATCATTATTATTCACAGGGTTGTAAAGTACAGCACCGTATAAAAAAAAGGCATTCACACCGAAAGCATGTAGAAAGTTTGTTTATGTAAAACAAATATAAACTAATATAGTTCGTAAATTTGACAGAAATAGGAAAGGTAATTCACTGGTGTAAATGTAACACAGTCGCAGAACGCAGAAAGAAATAACCAAATTTTCTAAAGCACTTCGACTACCAATGCTCCACAGTTATTTTGGTCTATTCCAGGTAGGAATAAATGTATCAATGACAAATAAGGTAATCTCAACCATCCAGTAATATATGGCGTTGAATCATTAAATCGTATGAATGACATTCTATTTTGTTATCCTGATTTATTTTTAAGAATAACGTCTGTCATTCAGTATCATTTAAAACTTTATTTATTAAACCTTTGATCAAACTGTTCCTGACACACCGATCCTATTATCTTCCACAATGCATTCAAGATTATTTTAGTATTCAAATTGTATCCCACATTATTTCTTAAGATGGTACCTTGTAAACTATATTACTGGTCAGTATTCTTTTATACGCTGGGCACGAGGCCAAACATTTGGGGGGAGTGGGCCAGTCGATTAGATCGACCTCAGTACGCAACTGGTACTTAATTTATCCCGCTCTGAAAGGATGAAAGGCAAAATCGACATCGGAGGAATTTGAACTCAGAACATTGACAGAGGAAATACTGTTAAGCATTTTCGTCCGTGGTACTAATGTTCCCTATTTCTTTATTGCCCACAAGGGTCTAAACATAGAGGGGACAAACAAGGACAGACAAAGGGATTAAGTCGATTACATCGACCTCAGTGCGTAACTGGTACGTATTTAATCAAAACCGAAAGGATGAAAAGCAAAGTCGACTTCGGCGGAATTTGAACTCAGAACGTAACAACAGACTAAATACGGCTACGCATTTCGCCCGGCGTGTTAACGTTTCTGCCAGCTCGCTGCCTTGTTACTTGTCAATATGAGTGATATTCTCCGTGAATTTGAATCTCTCTGCTCTCAGTGACCACCAATACCGCAACGAGCGAACTACTAACTTATTTGTTTAATACTCCCCGTTCTGCGAATTTCTGTCGAATAAATGGCTTGTTATTATTATTATTACATCAAGCTGCATTTCTTCTGTCATTGCGTTCCGAGTTCAAATTTCGCAGATCCCGTCTTGGACCACTTCGGTTTGAATGGCAGTTTTTTTTACATAATTTCTAGGTAACTAAAAAATGTTAAACTTCGTATACTGGTAGAATGTTTTTATAAAACATCTTTTTTTCTTGACTTTATTGAGAATATTCTATAGTTTGTAAGATATATTTGTTGCTTTTTTTCTTCAATTTCTGCAATTTCAACCAATCACTGACGTCTATTGAGGTAAAAACCATTCTGTGCCGTATGAATATGTCCCTTGTTTAAGAAACAGATTGGGTTTATTTACATTTGCGAAGAAAAAAGATACCCTCCCCCACCCCTAACCCTAACCCTAACCCTAACTAACCCTAACCCTAAAAGAGATTGAAATGCAATAGATCGATTCTAGGGTCATAATTATGGGTGACAATTTCATATGACACCGCTAGAAAAACTGCCGTTCAAACCTAAAAGATCCCTCGTCTTTGCTTTTCACCCTTTCAGAGTTGGATCAAATAAATAGTAGTTGAACACTTGCGTCGATGAAATCGTCTTCTTCACTCCCTTCATAAATGTGCTTAAGAAATTTGCTTCCCAGTCACATGGTCTCGAGGTCTACTAATTTATTTCATTTGCTTTAAGACGTTCAGCGAAATTCACAATGTCTGTTGGTGCTCTAGACATCACCCAAGTCTTAGAACGTGCATGCAGTTGGTATTGAATTCTCTTATGGAAACCTCCAGCATATAATCCGACGCTCATTGAACTCTGGTGTTTCCCGAGTCTCAGATTTACCCTTCGGACGGCAATATATAAGAAAAGGGTAATTTTTAAATACATATAATCATAGAATGAAATAAGAGATCCTCTGTATTAATCAGAAACTTGGGCATTTCGCATCTACGCGTTGGATATTGATGTAGTCACGTGGACGTCGATATCCAAGCAAATTAGTTTTCCAGTGTCTTTCTCACTGGCTATACTGTATATGGCGGTCGTAATTCTAAAGAGGAGTTTCGGTATTTTTCAGTAACAATATTCAACAGCATGTGAGACTTGAAACCGAATCGCACATTTGTTTATTTCATTGCTGGGCATTAGATACATTTCACCAAAGAAGTGTATTTTATTTCGTTTCGTTCTTTTACGGTTCGTATCCTTGATCTTCTCAAAGATATTTCCATTGCAGTGGTGCAGTTCTATAGTTCTTTATTATTGTCTTGCTGATCGGACACTTAATTAGTGTCAGACAAATTTCAGTAATACGGAGTAACCTCCATTTTATGAAACGACTGAATGAAAATGCGAAAGCTGTAACTATATGTCCCATATATCTGTCAGTGAATTAGCTAATTATCTCAGTGAGTTGCACCAATTTTATTGTATCAACTCCCAGAAGTAAGAGAAACTAAATCGAACTGGAGAAAACCCAATCTCACATCTGAAAGCTTCTGATTTCTGTAATGTTCTCATGAGCTAACGTCTAGCTATTGTATTTATTCTCCAGTGATGTGTTGAAAACTATCGATCTCAATAGATTTCGATGCGTCTTCTATCTTAATATCATATCTTTTTACTGACTTCCATCGCAGTGTTGAGCACATTGCGTATTAAATACACAGTAACAACATGGTCAATCGACTTGCAAGAAATAGTAGCAAAATCTCTCTCAAAATATAGCTCGTGGTGTCTGTTGAAAATGCAGAGCATTTTGGATAATGTAGTTCATAATTTAGGACAAAAAAGAATCAGGCTCTTGGCAGGAAATTATAAGGTCGCCGGTCTAGTTGAACATAGCTTACTTTAGGTTAAGCACCATAAACAATAATATCTACAATGACGGGAACTGTGTAATATTGCCTCCTTTGCGTAATATGACTGTATACCGAAGAGGTCAGACTGGTAAATTTATGATATCGAGTTGCACGATATCTTACGTAACAAGCTTCTGTAATACTATTGGGAGAACAGAAGCCTAGTGAATCAATTCTTGAAAACGTCGAAAGAACCTTGCATGGTATTTGCTTCTATAAGCAGTGCCAACTCTGCAGCATGAGCATAAATTTGTCCATTCCCATCACAACATGTGGTCCAAATAAACTTTTATTTTGTAGAGAAAATATTCTAAGGTATAAATAAAACGCATATATAACAATTTTATGCGGGCGCACATATATAATGAAAACTGTTCAAGATATCTACATATGTCATATCATACATTGAAAATACAGATTTGAAACGCATCTAAATGTGTTTACATGATTTTGAAGTTCACAGTAAGACAAAATTAATACCTTTCTTTCCCCCACAGTTTTGACTCTATGAAAATCTTCAAAATACCATGTTAGCGTTGATATTATGTATAACATTATTACGAGAAAGGTTGCATCAAATCCAAACATAATGCATTCCATTTTGGCCCACATTTATTTATAAATTGTGGCTCATTTCCGAGGCACGTTATCATACAAATAAATATAGTTATTTTTGTTGAGCGAGAGTTGCGCATGACATTAATCGCCCACAGAGCTGTGAATTCGTCTTAGGAAAGCTATCAGCAATTTGTCTAGATAGATACTTAAAATGTATCTCAAGTCAGAACTAATATCATGTATCTGTACACACATTAACTACTTTAATTTTCCAAGCCTCATTGATTAATTTATTGCCATATACTTTTGAAGACCCTTTGGAATTACTCATTTTGCAATTAACATTCGTAAGATAATATACTTATTTATCGCTTGAACATTTTCGATATAAACGTGGTATATATTTTCCTCATAGTGTATCTATCATAACAAACGAATTTTTTGGATATCAGTTTCTTTCAGAACTTTATATCTGTGCAATCATAAATCAGTTTAATGGTTCCATTGTTGTCTGGTTATGTTATGATATTTTTTATCATGTTTCAATTATATCATTGGAAATTGTAGAATATACTCCGAGAATTTAACAACGGTTTTGTTTTTCCCATTTTAGGGGTGTATTCACTTCTTTTTCTAAGACCTTTTTGATATAACTTTCTTAAGAATATTGTTCTCTGAATCAAATCTTCTGTGGAATTTCGGAACAAATCTAATTTCCTGTAGCTGTGATATTTGAAGAGATCGTATCTGTCTCTTGAAACACTATTTCAGAGTACAGCTTGGAAGCTACTTTTGAATTCAACTATTACTGACATAAGTGGTTAACGGTAAAATAAAAATAAAAATAAGAATTCTAGGTTACTACAATTAAAAACATAAATTTTACGTCACGTCAATTAATTATCTATTCAGTAAATATAGTAAATTGTTTTGGAAAAATCATGCTTATTATATAGCATGTGAAAAGCAATTATAGTTAAGAATTGAAATATTTAAATGCCTTCTGAAATTTGTGGCAACATTTCATTGTAAAATTCTCAATAAAATTTAATAAATTAATTTAGAAGTAATTATATAATGAATTTCTTCGAGGTACGAAAAAAAAATTACTAATATTGTACGATGGTGCATAATTATAATGTCCCTTCTTTTAAATCCCAAACTAATGTATCAGAAATTGCATTTTCTTCTATAATGAAATGAATGTGCATAATTATAAAATCTAGATTTCAAAATTGTAGCAGATGAACCTATATAATAATACTTACGGATCCCGTGTTATTATCTTAAACTGTTAGACTATATTTTTCTTTAGAGAATGATTTTCTAAAGGGCAGACATTTTTTATTTTACAATTGCACAAGGATTTATTCACTTGCATTTGGTACTACTGGTTACAAGAATTCCTGCTAATCCTCTTCTCAGAATTATGTGTGTAGGTAAAATTATTATTATTATTATTACTATTATTATCATTATTATTATTATCATTATTATCATTATTATTATTATTCTATGTTTGACTTTTGCTTTATGTCTGTACAAGTTGGCTCCAAGTTTCACCAAGAGACCTCAAGAGACAACAGGGTGGAAGTTCTGTGACATATATTTGGGTTTTATTATTATTATTATTATAATTATTATTATTATTATTATTATTATTATTATTATTCATTATTATTATTATTATTATCATTATTATTATTATTATTATTATTATTATCATATTATTATTATCATTATTATTATTATTATTATTATTATTATTATTATTATTATTATTATTATTAGTAGTAGTAGTAGTAGTAGTAGTAGTAGTAGTAAAACTAGGTTTTAAGTTAACTGCATTATCAGAGTCGGAATTACTATTCCTTAAAGAACCGAAATCTCGTTCAGGAAAATTATCATTAGAGTCAGTTTCACAACCCGTATTATTCATTTATTGTTATTCATTGATTTTGAGTTTAAATATTCCCTAATTCTCTTTTTATTGTGTAATGTTATAATAGCTGCAAAATTTGTAGTCGTTCAATACAAAAACTTTATAATATGGTGATTAAATAATTCCCTATATTTACTTGAAGGTGGAAGATATATATTAAGTTTAGCCAAGACATTTCGAGGATTAGTGGTAGCTATTGAATATATGAAGGGTGCATTATAACAAATAATATTTCTTGATTTATTTTTCTATTAATTATGTATATATTTCTCTTGATATTAACATTATTAATATTGGATATTTTCCTACCGTAATTTTTACTCTTAAGTTTATAATTATTATTATCATTATCTCCACAATAATTATTATCATTATTGTCTCTTTACGACAGGTTTTGTTGTAACTCCTGGAGTCTTGAAAGCGTGGTGGGCTTAATACCTGCAGCATTTGATACAATGCTGTTTGTTCTTTTCAAATATCTAATGCTTTCCTGAATATTCTGGCCGTGCCAAGGAGGAAAACCTTTTGTAAGATTTTTACTGGACAGTCTATTTAATTTCCTTTACATTCCTCTTGATGCTTTCTGATACTGTTCCCAAGGAACCAACAATAATTGGCACAATCTCCACCATCTCCATGTTTCATAGCCGTGCTTGATATGGTTGTATCTGTTTCTCTTTCCAACTTCTTTCTTGAATATTCGTGGGTCAAAAAGGAATGAAACATCAACTACATAGCATATGTAATTCACCTTGTTCCCCACCGCTTCGTCCGATCTGTTATGCTCTAGCATCTGATCAGTTTGGATTGGAAAATCCCAGAGAATTTGCTAGTCTTCGACTCTGCCACGCTTTTCGGATTTTGGTCATACTACGTCTTGCCTCTCTCTAGCTCCCACGTTTTGCAGTTTCATTATTATTATTATTATTATTATTATTGCAGGCGGTGAGCGAGCAGAATCATTAGTACTACGGGCAAAATCCTTAAGCGACCTTTCGTCTGTCTTTGCGTTCTGAGTTCAAATTCCGATGAATTCGATTTTGCCTTTCATTCTTTCGGGGTCCATAAAATAAGTACCAGCTGAGAAGTGGAATCAATGTAAATTTCTGGCCTTGTGCCTAGATTCGAAATGCATATTATTTTCCTTATTATTATTGTTTATACCAAACGTGTATGAGGAAATTATAGTGGTTAGACTATACTGTTTGATATGTTCATCTTTAGGTTTTCACCAATCACGTTTGTATCATTATACTTCGTATATATATATATATATATTTGTATGTGTGTGTGTGTGTTGTGTGTGTGTGGTGTGTGTGTGTGTGTGGTGTGTGTGTGTGTGTGTTTGTGTGTATGTGTGAAAAGTCTTTAAAATATTGACTTTATATATTTACTTTTTGATAACAGACTTACAGCCGTGCCTGATACACATTTTGAGTGTATTCATTGTTCAGATTATTTAATAGAACTATTGGTAAATTTTAGATATAGAAAACACCCTTGAAAATGCTATCATCGTCGGCGTACAACACATCATCTACCAATGTAAATGAAGATAAGAGAGGAGAAACGGAATAAGGAAAGAGAAGAGGAAAAATAAGAAAAGATAAAAAAAAGGAGGGTGAAGGAAGGAATTCGGTCATTGTTGTAACTAAATATAACTAGATAATCTGTTACTAGCCACCAGCTCTTAGCTATTGTTGTCCCTTAC
>NC_043004.1:44204523-44217023 GCF_006345805.1 Octopus sinensis | reverse complement strand
ATAAACACACCAGCATCGGTTGTCAAGAAATGCTAGGGGGACAAACACAGACACACAAACACACACGTATATATATTTATATGACATATATACGACGGGCTTCTTTCAGTTTCCGTCTACCAAATCCACTCACAAGGCTTTGGTCGGCCCGAGGCTATAGTAGAAAACACTTGCCCAAGGTGCGACGCAGTGGGACTGAACCCGGAACCATGTGTTTTGTAAACAAGCTACTTAACACGCCGTCATCAGGCAAAAATTTCCTAAGTCATCTATCACACTAACGCTCTTGATAATACTTCCGATATTCCATATCACTTGTCTGACGAATTGCGCGAAGGCGGCTTTGGAAGTAATCACACATTTTCAAACTGAACCCGACCTTCCTCGTGACCCATCAATAGCCGTTTCCGTTCACTATGAATCGCATTTATTCATCTTTGCCTTACATAGACTTACACACACTGGTTACTTTCGATCCTGAAACTCATACATCTATATATAGATAACTACAAACGATCGAATTACCATTGACCAAACCGATACATCTTGGCATTGTTGCTCCTGCTTATTATTTATTGCTGCGTACCTTCGACATTTAAATCTTTTTTTATGTTTGTAAATTTCAGGTGTGTTTGTCTTATATTTTTTAGATGCAAGTTTCTTTTCAACGTACCAATTTTCATAGGGTCTTTACTGTTTTCAGCGCTTATCACTGTCTCCAGAAAGTTTGAATAATTTCTTGATTTGTTTAATACATCCTTTATCAACTGTTGAGACTGATATTTCATTATAGAAAACCATGATAACAACATCTGGTCGATGAAGCTTGAAAATCTTACTTGTGTGTATTGACATAAGTTTGCGTACGATCTCATTGTCAACTCTCTGAAATTTTGTACCAAGTCATTTAAGTATGTATTTCATATTGTTGGCACAGCTTCCTGTGTATATTGGTATTTCTCTCTTAGCTAAGACTTGGTAGATAGAGAATAGTGTTATTAGATGCTGGACACATCTCTACCTATTCTCTTGTTACTACATGTATAATACTTCGTTTGATGTTTTTTAGAGAGAAGACACATATCATCTGTTGAAAGCATAATCCTTTCGTCTTTGGCTCTGTATCCTACTGTCAGTATTTTTATCATTTCACTATTTCCATTCCTATCGTCACCCTCCACCCCTTGCTCTGCTGCTGCCGCTCCTGTCCTCCTTCTCTATCTTTTGATTCTTCTTCTTCTTCTTCTCTTCTTCTTCTTCTTCTTCTTCTTCTTCTTCTTCTTCGTCTTCGTCTTTATCTTCTTCTTCTTCTTCTTCTTCTTCTTCTTCGTCTTCTTCTTTATCTTCTTCTTCAAGTTCTTCTTCTTCTTCTTCTTCTTCTTCTTCTCCTCTTTCCTCTTCTTCATCTTCTTTCCACTTGTTCCTCTTCTTCCTATGTTCTTCTCCAACTCCATCTTGTTCTCTCCTATTTCTTTTCTTCTTTTTCTTCATCTTCAAATAGTTGCTTTTATTCTTATTGTCATTATCACTATTTCTCGCTGACATTTTGTTAGCCTTGCTAAAATTCTGTTGCGAGTGTTCTTTGAAGGATGTCATTTTCAATTTGTATTTTATTTAATAGAAGGTCATTTCTTAAGAATTTTTTTGAAAATTTACTCCCACGGGATTTAAAGAACGTGGGATTTTAGTATCTAAATTTAATGCATAACTTCAACCCTTTCCTTCCAAAGAATACAGTCGTTTCGTTTTCTCTGAATTCAACTCTCAGAACGATTACAGTATGTAGAATGTAAAACAAATGTGCATGATCACACAAGCACATGACAGACAATCAAGAGAAAAATAAGACCCAGAAGGAAAATGCGGCTTCATATATAACAAGTGAAAGCGCATGGTTCCGTTGTTAGGGCATCAGGTTCGATTCTCGGACTGGGTTGTGTGTTGCATTCTTGAGCAAAACACTTTATTTTCATGTTACTCCATTTCACTCAGCTGTAGAAATAAATGAGTTGCGGCGTCGTGGTTCCAAGCTGTAACGGCCTTTGCATTTCATTTGGATAACATAGGTGGCGTGGATAAGAGGTATGGGTATGAATGGGCGGCTGGTAGTATTCCACAAGAAAACGTTTTCCAGATTTATGCTTCGAAGGGGAACATTGTAGGTTTACTCCCATGGTCATTTGTGACCAAGGGGGTGTCTGCATTCTTTCCTTCTTTCCTTCCTTCCTCCCTTCCTTCCTTCCATACAACATGTTTGACAACATCGTTACATCGGCATAGCACCACCTAAATAGATATGAATAACGAAACGATTTTCTTCATAAACGTTCATTAAAAAGAAAAAAAATCGTGTTGAAAATGGAAACTTCTTATAGCATATTCTTCTGAAGACACTCTATCGCAATCTGTTACAAATGCTTGTGAGAAATAAGGAGTAACATATGAGCATTGTCAATGAGACGGAAGCTTTCCTCCTTCCATCCAAAGGAGGTTGAGTAAACAAATCATGCAGGTATTTTAAGTGAAATCATTTCCATTAAAGCAGAGAGTATATATAACATCATATGTATAAATTTTGTAACAGACAACGAGACGAACGGAGCAAACCGAAATTATGGGAGACACATCTTCCTTACGCTTGTGCCGGTATAGCTAGGAAAGTGGTATAGATAAGCCAATGCCAAAAAAATTGTAATTCCAACGATATCTGTGGGATTTTTATTCACATTTTAATTTAAAACGTTATTATGAGCATTATGCAAAATATAATGTTTTTTGTTAGTCTCAATAGTTTCAGGTGATATTGTATTTATTAGAGTGTAGTGTTATATTACACGTCAGATAACATCTTTTATATCATATTTATTGTTATTCTTCGTTTTACTGTTATACATATTTTTTCTAATTCATATCATTTTTATATTAATCGGACAATTTCTACCCGACAAGAAAAAAATTTGACATACTTTTATTTCTAAGAAAATTATACATTATAATCGAAAAAATGTCTGTAAATTGAAAATATTTAGCATATTGCTTTAGGTATATTTGTGTTTTAATACGAAGATATGTGGCTAGAACAATGTAAGAAACAAAATTTACGTCATTTCAAAAACAAAAACAATATAATAATAATGGAGTTTAATTAAATATAATTATCTTTTGTTTTTTTTTTTTTTCCTTTTTACTGAATTCAGTCAATTTCATATCGTTTTTAATTGCCATGTGAAGTTGTAATATATTTTGATTTCAGTGATTCGAAAATTCTATAACATAATGCGATTTTGTTGTTTACCCCAGGGCAAAATCTGAATTAGCAGATTTAAAATTCAGAACCATCTCTGTTTGATTAATATGAAGGCTACATAGTCGGTGCCTTTTATTTAACGATCGTGTTTTGCGATATGAAAGATAATTGGCCAGAGCGGCTCATAGTCGTCTACCGTGGAGACACCTAGAGTAGTTGCATTGAAATAAAGATGAATCCTATGCACACAGAGATGAGAGTCGTTTGAACCCGTGAACATGTGGTTAGGGAGCAAGCTTTTACCATACGGCAACGCCGGCGCATATATTAACAAATAATAGTACATACATTACACACCATATGTAGCAAAATTGGCTTGTAAGATCGA
This sequence comes from Octopus sinensis, assembly GCF_006345805.1. Lineage (NCBI taxonomy): Eukaryota > Metazoa > Mollusca > Cephalopoda > Octopoda > Octopodidae > Octopus > Octopus sinensis. The sequence goes on along the minus strand of NC_043004.1, from coordinate 44,213,388 downwards.
TAACAAGTATAGAGAGACGTACTGATGAGAAACCTATTTCTATTAAATCTATTTTTATGTGATTTTGTAGTAACTTTAAGCTGGAACGTCTTATAAGTTTTGAAATCCTTTTGATTCTGTCAATCTCAAGAGAAACATATCTCCCCACCACACAGTTAGCAACAGAATTAACCATTAGACTTAGAGAAAATAGCTACGCTTCATAAACCCTGCAATATAGATGAGCTTCATTTAAACTTCTTTATAACTGATATACTGTCCCTTCTTTTTACAATAGTTTAATAACCAACAGAAATGTGCAATCATTAGCATTACCCAATATGCTGGTTACATTTTCTGACAATAGCAGTTTTATAAATATGTCCAGAGAAGATATCTTCCACTTATATTTTCATCAGTGAAAATTAAAGTCGACATTGTTGGTTTAAGAAATTCGAATAGAGAAGAATAAAACTAAATATAGCCATATATGTTCTTCCAATCTCAGCCCTCTAAATAAATCACGGAAAAGAGCGTTTGTTGCATTGCCAACATAGAAAAGAGCAACGTTTTTCATTATGTATATCTGGGAAATGTAATTTTATATTCTATAGCCAGTTCTATTGCAATCCATATTTTCCATATTGAAACAAAATTTAATCTTGTTGCAAATGGATTTCGTGATGAACACATTGATTTAAAAATATTTTTGTTTATATAGATATTTAATTTTGCAATAAAAATGTTTTGTATAAGAGCGCTTTATTAACAAATTCTATATATGAGATTATATTTCGTTTGACCTTAAGAATATTTCATGATAGACCATGAGTTAATTGATTTTATAGAAGAAAATAAATATACTTTTAACGACAGACTGTTGTTTGTCAACACATAATTTAAAAATACTGTATATTTCTTCTTATTTAATAAAAGGTTAATCGTAATAAGCTTCCGCGAAAATATAAGCGGATATTCAATATAAAGCACAGTTTGGCGTTGGAATTCCATACCTCTCATCATTGCCGGTTGGATAAAATTGAAATCAGTCAATAATATAGCAGTCAAGGGTCGTGGGAATTGTAATTAACAAATTTCATCCCCTCGACATTGTTACCTCACAGGTACATTTCTGCTATTAATGTAATGTGAAAAGGAACTTGGCAGAATTTCAACTAAGAATGTTATGTAGCATCACTGAATTTCAAAAATCTGTTTATTAATCCCTTCCTTGTTATCAAAATGTTGATCAATCCCGTCAATCACCGACATCAGTGATCTTGTACCTAAATTAGAAACCATTATTATCGTTACAGTTTATTGATCTCAAGAATCCGTGCAGATGAAATAGACATCGGTTTTATCAATGAATATGTATTTATCTCTAATGATCATTTTTTGTTTTCAATCGAAGTACTACTAAGTGGAAGAATCCATTCTGTCGAACCAATACCTTCACTGTAGGCGTTTTTTGCTTCTCAGAGTTGAAATGTTCAAAACGTACAATCAACCCCACTGGGAGTTGAACTCAGAACACAAAGGTTGTACCCAAATAATTGTTTAATCACAAGGCCAGCTGATTTTAAATGAAAGCGGCTGGTTTATTTAATCAGCGCAGTAGTTGATTTCTATTCTATTTTCATGAGACCTAAAGGTTGAAAGATATGTCTGACTAAAATGAACTCAGAATTAAAGAGCTCGGTCAAATAATGCGTAGAATTTTGCCAATAATGTCAATTTTCCTCTCATTTGCACTACTTTTCCTGCTTTAAAGCAATGAGAGAACATGATATAATTATAAAGAAAAGTCCATTATTTAATTTTATTTTTATTTCGTCAGAATCATAATTAATCCAGATACACGAGTTACAGCAAGGTGGTGCATATTTTAGCACAAAGAATTCCTGAAATCATAAGCTGTTCAGTGCATTTCAAATCCTTCAGGTTGATCACATCGAATAGAAATATACCTTACAAGTTAAAATGAAAATCAGATAATTTGTGCAGCTTTGAGGCTTAATCAATTCATAACAAGCATGCAGAATTTCCCTAATTGATTTTGTACGTTTTACACTCTTGATCAAAAGATCTTGAAATACCATTTCAGAGATATGTGTTAGTTCAGTCCGTGATTATATTCACTCATGAATATCTATGTTTTAGAGATATACAATCTATCATCACGCAACTTTCCTATAAGAAACATTTAATGAAATCATAGATTTTTTTTCTTGAACTATTTTCTCTGTGATAATCGACTGATTTCCAGAAAGTCTTATTACTATTTAATGTATTTTCCAGATTATCATAGAATCGAGGGAAATAATGTCCCAGCATGACCACGGCTTTGAAGCTGAGCATTTAGAACATCTAAAGATATTATTCCTTCGGAATATAGAGTACCACTAATTATGATGTGAATTCTAACTTGACACAGGGTCACGTATTATGTGATATGCGTTTAGTTAATTAGTTAATCTATTCGAAATCGATACCTCACTAGTTCATTTATGTTGTTAACCTCTGAAAAATGTTATGTGAAAAAGAACTTGCCAGAACTTGAAATAAGTATGTTGTAAGTTATGTAGAATCAATGAATTCAAAAGATAAGTAACTTTGCAGGAGTATTTGCTCGAAAAGCTGATCTCTTCCGCTACACAGTTTATTATATTACAACACAGTTATATTTATTGAAAAAAAAACTACTTGGCTGCGAAAGATGAAAGATCATTATAACTACATTCTTGACCGCAAGAGATGAAGAGATTCTTTTTCAATATAATTCTACCCAAACGCACCTATGTAAATATTGATGCCAATAATTTCACTGATTTCCACAGCTTTGCTTTACTAATTTATTTCATTATATCTGCTCTAATATCTATCAATACTAAACTATCAATATTAAACGAAATCAAGTAATGTAACAGTAATCTCAAAAGTACTCATTGAACTCTCCGTCAATAGACGGATAATAAAAAGATTCTCCAGAAGAACAATAAATATAAAGAATTTTAAAGATCTTACTTTATTCTTGCAAAAAAAAAATTATCCATCTTTTATACGTAACAATATCAGTGGGTTCAAAATCAAGGAATAGACTCATATGATACAATTTCCGAAACCATTGGCTTAAATGGGTCATTACGACCATAGTCATTTTTTATTACATTTATGCACTTGACTTGATGCTATATTCTACATAATACTCCCAGCAGACTTTGCAAGTTTGGACTACAGCCTGCGCAATAGGGGCGCTAATTTTATATCCATACAGTATCTATATATATAAAACTCAACTTGAGGGTCTGTGTGTGTATATGTGTGTGTGTATGTGTGTGTGTGTGTGTTTAACTTCCCGGCACATCTCCTCCTAGCCAACAAATCGTAGAACCACCAAAAATGGGTCACTTAAAGTTTAGGCAAATGAAAATTGAACTGCGTTATTTCTGTTCCGAAATTCCCCTCGCAAGTGCAAAAATCGATAATGTGTTTGTTTAGGCCTTATCCCATGCATTGAATAGTGAACTTTACTCAGTCAGCTGTTTGACGTGAACTCTGTTCACCACGCGTGCAAGCATGCGTAAATTGCAGGGAAAATAAAAAATCAAGATATCAAAACGAATCGCCGCAAACATTGTAGAAATTGGGGAAAGAAATGAATTTTCGGTATGTAGCCTGGAGGGTTTTTTCGTATTAATCGTTTGGACTTTGTGAACACATACCAATTATCTATATATATAAAGCTGAATTTGTCTGTGTATGGCAGGTTTGGTAGCCTTCAACTAACACTATCTCCTCCGAGACCCTGCGGCGCAAGTTGACCAAAATTGAGAGTATGATAGAAGAAAGCTTGCTCTTCCTTCCGTAGACAAAAACATTCAAATCGGACCATGTTAACACCAAAAATTATTTACATCGAAAAGGTGCTTTTTCTATGAAAATCCCTATTTCTTTACGATTTTTTGACTGTCGCCATTTTTCGTGTATTTCAACCAGAAAAATGTTCACTTAAAGAGAATATCAAGCTACATAATGCAAAATTTTTACTTTTCGAAACTTTCAATTCTAAAGCAACGCCGGGTGATACTGGTAGTATAATATATTTACCTTAACAGACACACAAATATCAAATAATAACCGCTTTAAAATCTCCGAATTATGTGACGCACTGCCTGATTGCTGAAGTTTGTGATTTAGCGTCACCTTGTTACAGTGAACTAATTGACAAAAATGAAATCTAACCGATAGATATAGAAGCGAAATTCTTTCGAATGATGCCATAGTAATTTGAGACAGGAAGTTATTTTTAAAAAGGCTGTGAGGATTACGGTTGTGAGTATGTGGAAACACGTATAGATTTATTCAAAATTCAAAATCACTGCTTTTCGGACAGAATTATACCAAGACTATTAGAACATATATATCGATTGCGTATCCGCTTAGTCTGTAGTCAATATGTCATTATAATAGTTCTAAAGTTTGAATTTATATTACATCACTCCTTATTTATAGCAGGAAGAAAGAGGGAATGTTATGATGAAAGACAGATAGTAAAAGGCATCCAGCAATATTTCAGGTCATGTTCGAGGAGAACATTTTCTATTTTGAAATGCCAGTATGTAGTGTGTCAGAAACCTAAGTGAAGAAAAATCTGTTCTTACATCGATGAATTTGTGATTAACAGAGATAAAGGAATTACACATAATTTTGAAACTCATTTTATATTATTCTTGGTAAATTCTTTGAAACTTTGGTTCTAACCAACAGTATTTGGTTGAAAACGACATCGTTAGGAGAATCATATTACTCAAACATGATAAACTCATTAATTAACAGCAAACTAAATATAATAATTCCCTTAGGCGACTGAACTCAGCAACTCACTGAAAAATAATACCACATAAAGGAATTTTTCGCAATACTAGAAAATATTAACGTCTTGCATTTAAATGCAATAGGGACGAATAAAAAAATATCCTTTGCAAATATTCTCTGAGACTTCACTTATTTCCGCTACACGCGGAACCATCCCGCTCAGTAACCTTCATTCTCATTTTTGCGTACATTCAGATCAATGCAAAGAGAGAATTATCCAAGGGCATTCTAGTCGGATTTATACTGTTGTTAATGAGATGGTTGATACTGTATTATTTAATATAATTCCATGTAAGATAGGTGAGTATGTTAAAAGAGGGGTTTGATTGTAATATCTAGCTGGTCTTACAGCGAAGTGAGATATGTTTGTTATCAAGCGTTCATGATACCCTTATCTGATAAACATTTGAGTTTTACAAAACAAAAGAAATAGTGCGGTGCATAGTTCGAGTAAAACAATTCTGGATTAGAATATTTTTCCTGGAGTCAAACCTCAATTCCATATAATCCTAGAAGATAAAAGTTTGTAATGAGAAGAGTGTAACTTTCCTTAACTTGTGCATAGGAATCCTTCGATAGTTCAAGAGAGCAAAACTGCAAAGAATCGGCTGAATTAATCTATCACCCAATTACTGATGATTAAACCATTCACGAAAAAAGCACTATCTTCTTACTTGCTTATTAAGTGTTCTGATGATAACATGACATCCATGGCAGTCTTGTTTTTACGATGAACTGGTATCCGGTTTTGTATGGACAAAGAAAGTATGTACACTTTGAAATGAGTAATAGAAGAGGTTATCAGCTATTTTCTATTTAATTCTTCTTATTTTCTTGTCTTTTCTAACCGCAAATTGTTAATACTTATTACAGGCAAATTGCACCAACGAATGAACTGGATGAATATAGAATTGGGAGTTAATATTATAAGCACGAATATATCCTATTTTAACTATGTGTCTTTGTATCTTGATTATTTTAGTCATATGATTCTTTTAATATGATTGAGTAATGAATGGTCGAAGAAACTGATGCTCATTATAGGAAGTAATGATAAGAAAGAAGAATAAAAAAATAAAATGATGCCATAAACGTCTAGTGGACCATATTGCGTTATTGTTCTTTCATGACGTCACCAGAGAAGGCGAAAGTGGATTTCGTCTGTTTTTAGTCTTCATGGTACAATACATCGTAGATATCTGCCTGTTGATCATAGTAGATTAAACTTTATAAACTCCATAATTCTGTCGTTTGGTGCATTACCAATTTAATACATATTAATTTTATATAGGAATTTGAACTTTATTAATATTCGAAATGTGACTAACACATTTAGAACATGAGTTAAATCAACAAGAAACAGCCTTGTTTCAATGTCCATCTGAATATTACGCTTTTCTCTTTTCCCCTAAAGAAGTATACATTGACCTCAGACATAATTCTCCATTGATTTGATATTAATATTCAACATAAACGGTTGTAGCTTGCAGAAATGTTATGTTGTGACATCCATTTACATTCTCAGATGAAATCCCACCGTGGCCGAATTTGCCATGTTAGACATCCTGTATCTGTCGATAAAATTATGTAAATGAAATACTAGGTGGATTAAAATATTTGGCCTTGTACCAATGTTGAATCAATTTACAACAATACTGCTCAATGTGCCAAAACTAGCCATTGAAAACTCTTAATCGATTATGCTGATGCCATTAACAATCCATTTCTAATTATTCTAAGCTTTGCGTTTTTGTGCTTCTGTTCAAAAATGACTTTATTTTCTTTTTCTTCCAGTGCAAAAAACAAAAATAGTTTTCATGTGAAGACCTCGCCCAAGAGATAAATTCCCATTCAAAACTAGTTTGTCTGGAACAAGCAATCTATACTGACTGACAAATGAGCGGTATAAAAGTGCTGAACGAAGAGTTTTTGTAAGCATAAAAGTATGGAATACAGATATGGAATGCTTGGCATCAGTCCTTATTAGATAGTATCTAAAATAACTGTTCATGATAAATATTATCTTATATTACAGTACTTGTTAACAATTTGGTCACAATAAAAATCCATTTTGGCAGTTTTTTTCTTATTCTTTTTCTCTTCAATAAACACTCATTCTAAATTTCTCTTGATTATTTGTCAATTTGATTCCTTATACGTATGTACCTTCGTGCTGTGCCTGTTTGTTTGTTTGTGTCAGAAACCAAAAGATGATTTTTGATTCCTTGCAAAGCCAAAAAAGAGCAGGGGCCAATCGTCTTAGTATAATAACTTATGATGTTTCATCGAGATTGTATTCAAGAGCATTCGTCCTCTTCCTGCCACATATTTTAAAGCTGCTTTAATATTGATGGTGCTCTTGTTGTACATTCAGTACCTCTTGAATAAACATATATCTGTATGAGTGCAATTCAGCTCTAACAAATTATAATGACTAGCTATTAACTCCTTGAATTTTCTCAGTAACACAACAACAAACCAATCAGTCATCTACCACAGGTAAATTCAATGAGTAATATTAGATATTTACTTGTCAGTTATGCATCTTGTAACGGCTCTTAACTCATTTAAAATATATAGTTATATGAGTAAAATAATTAAATGATATGTACAGCATATTCTAAGAATTTCTGTTTTTTACTCAAAACTTATTGCGTTCGAAGAATATATTTCAAATGCGTAGAAACTGTAAATCATCCCATGAGTTAACTGCATCTTCCTAAAGAGTCAGCTTCTTCCTATTAGTACCATTTCGCAGCGGTTCTTTGTAGTTATAACTATATGTAAAGTTAATAATTTGTGTCAGTTACCACCACTCTTTGGGCATTTTTGCTATAGAAAGTGCTAAAACTGGTCAACATTCTCATAGGTAGAAGTGAATCTATTACATTATTGTAATTGATATTTCTTACAAATATCAAATTGAAATTCACGATAAAGATTTTCCATTTTCACGCACGAGGTTACAGATTGTTGATCTTTTGAGAAGAAAGGCCTGTGTATTGTGATTATCACACCACCTTGAATAGACTAATAAGTCTTAAGAAGATAGGGAACAGATGAGTTGCTGGGAGCCTAGCCTGTTCCGACATATAGAGGGCATGATATGAACGATGGAAAAGTAGAATTAGACAGCGCATCTGTGTAACAACAGCTACAACCTATTTGTGATTGACTTTTTTGTGATGCCAGTCTGTAAGATATCCTTTCTCTTGATCCATTGTGAGATGTTTTCATTTGTCACAGTAGCACCTTTACATGTCTGAAATAAAAAAAAAAATATGCGGGGTTGTCGGTGGCTCGTAATTGATTCAAGTCACAGTTATATGAGCTTCCCATGACGGAATTTCATACTATCGCACGTTTCAATGTATTATTCAATAACCCAGCCTAAGAGAACAATCTTCTTGCTTTGAGCAAATCAGTTACAAATTTTGAAGTGTCTACCACTTTGTTTGACACATGTAAATTTTATGAAGATTAGTCTCAGCTTCTACAGAGCATAACTAACGTCAAAAATTATTTAAACATGATTATATATATATATATATGTGTGTGTGTGTGTGTGTGTGTGTGTGTGTGTGTGTGTGTGTGTAGGGGTGTACCTGTTTGTGTGCGCGGGCGTGGGTATTCTAAAATATAGTAAGAAAAAGAGGGGGCGATTTGCAATTAACTCTGTTTAATCTTAGTGAGAAACTGATGGTTTTTTTAAATGATCAGTACGAAGCTTTGTTGCCAAATGTTTGGTGGGTAAGCAAGTAAGTAGTGGGCTTTAATTTAACTGAAAATAATTCGGAAAAGTGTTTTGTCTATAACTGTGAGAGGTCAAATACGTAGAGAATAATGAGAAAGGAGTCACAGGTGGATTTGACTGCAACAGGTATATAGCTCAAACTCCGAGGAAGCAAAAGTAGCTTTAACATTGATATAATAGATATATAGACGAGATTGTGAGCTGAGAGTTTGTGTTTGTCATGAGTTGTTGAATTAATCTTACCTAATACATAG
>NC_043004.1:44192023-44199523 GCF_006345805.1 Octopus sinensis | reverse complement strand
GAGGGTGCGTCTCTTCCGTGGCTGGAAGATTCGCCTTCCTCTCCTCATCCCTATTATCCTTTGGTGAGCACCCATTGTTGCTCACCTTCCTCTTTCGGCCTCTGTTTGAGGAGTCCTCTGCTTTCTCGGCCGTTATCGTTCCCTCTTCTAGAGGGGTTTTACTTAACTGTTCCGGGATCCTATTTTGTTCCCGAGGACAGTTCTTCTTTATGTGGCCGGACTCCAAGCACCGATGACACTTAGGGGGGCGACCCTCAAGCATCACCGGGTACCTGCACCAGGCCATTTTCAAAAAATCTGGAAGAACTAGATTGGCTGATTGGGTCCACAGGGTCAAAATTGCTTTTGACCCAACCCAAGCAGCCGCAGGAAGAACTTTTACATTGAGGAGCGTAGTTTCGCTGTCACCCAGACCCCGGCGGATAGTCTCCTCTATCCACTCGGGTTCTATGTCGGGTGGCAGTCCGCAAATCCAAGCTTTCATCAATTTCTTTTTTTTGTACGTGGGCAGGAATAAGATTTCCTTACCCTCCAGGGGTTTGCTAGCAAATTTGCAAGCCTCTTCAGGGGTGTCAAATAGCAACCACACCGTTGCATATTTGACACCCCTGGAAATGAATTTAATTGTTGGCAAATACTCTTCCAACTCCTTTTCAATTGCCGTCTTTTCGAATAGGGCGATGGTGTCAAGTGCCTTGGAGTAGGTTCTCAACACCACCGTCCTATCTTCACGGTCTTTTAACCACTTTTTAGGTGGTATGATTTCCCACTCCAAAATTTTGTTATTTTTCATTGCCATGTTTTTTTTTAAATATATTCAAATTAAACTCAAAAGCAGGAAGAAAAAAGTTCAAAAGTCCAAATAAAATTTGATAGATTTTTGAAAAAACAAAAAGGAGAAAGCACAACAGAAGGGAAGAAATTAACGGAAAGTCGCAATAAAAAAACAAAACAAAAGGGGGGTTAAATGAAGTTCAAAAGAAAGTTAATAAACAGAAAAAACACAGCAAAAATATTCTGGCCTTGCGGTACTCCCGGCCTGGGTTGAACCTGGAACGCCGCAACTGCAACACAACCTCCACAAAAATGGGTCCGAAAGGTAATCCAATAGTGGCTTATTTTTATAATTTTCTTGCGAAGTACTCTGACAAGGGAATAAATTCAACAAACCCAAACACAGCACTGGCTACCGCCAACGGTAATTTTAACAGTAACTGTATTGAATTCTGAGGATACGCCCCTCCATTGTTTTTTCAATGAACACAAAAACGGCAGCCGCCGAGAGCAGGCGAAATTGTCTCAGAGTTGGACACAACTTACTGAAATAATAATTGGCACTCAATAAATTATGCCCAACTCACAATAAACAAAATCACTTACCTCGACAACTTTCCGTTTTTGGTCTTTTTTCTTTAATTGGACGGAGCTGATTGACTCGCGTCCACTCTGGCTGAACAGGAAGCAACTGACTAATTGCGCATGTGCGTTAGCAAGCTACTTACCACACAGCCACTCCTAATGTATCATTCCATAAGTAATGTTCGGACTTCTATATGTTCAATTTGTAAATGTTTTAACAGTATTTTAGAAAGTATAATAGTATCAAATAATATTTATATGTATTTGGACATTTTGCAGGATAATCTAATTGAAATTTCACTAATTATTGTTCTTCAAACATGGAAGTATCTAAGGAGAATTTGAGGTACATAATGCTTCATAAGTTTAAAACTGGGAATTCTGCAGCTGAACGGACTCCAAATATTGATTCAGCTTATGGGGAAGAGTGCTTGAAAGAAAGAACTTGTTGAAGATGGTTTGTAAAATTCAGAAGTGGAGATGTCAGCCCTGAAGATGAGGCCTGAACAAGACATCCAATTGAGTTTGATAACAACCCCCTCTTGGCAGAACTTGAGAAGGAGCATGCAGTTTCAGTTGAAGAATTGAGAAGCAAGCTTCATCCAAGCCATCTTCAACAGCTTGGAAAGGTCCCAAAACTCGGGAAATGGTGCCTCATGATTTATCTGAAGTCAACCGCAAATCCTGAGTGGACATCTGTTTTTCTGCTCATTCTCATGAAGTCATTATATATACACACAACTAGATCCGCATGTAAACTCGCTGCCTGCATATTCTAACTTTTCAAATCCACTGCGCAGACGCAGTTTATTTCCGGCGACAGAGAGGATGCCGGTAAAATTTTGAACAAATTTATCAAAAAATATTTAAACATAATAAATAATATTAGAGTAATAGGAATTATAATTATTTCCAGTGGCCTACAACAAAAAATTAATCAATACACTATATATTATTCTTTTGCAGGAAGTAAACTGCGTCTGCGCAGTGGATTTGAAAAGTAAGAATATGCAGGCAGCGAGTTTACATGCAGATCTAGTTGTGTGTATATTTAAAGTCTGAAGGCTACCTACTGATGAAGACTGGTCTCAGTAAATATATATTTTTTACTGAAATTAGTCAGAAACCATGGTCTAGGAACTAAATTAGACACTAAACCCTTTTTAATTTTCATTCCTTTCGAGAATTTATCCCTAATTAATGGTTTGAGTTTTCTATTGCTATTTCCAGCACAAGGCTTTCCTATTTGGAAGCCTCTTAATGTGTTTTAGTGTACACGATATATATATATATATATATATATATATATATATATATATATATATATATATATTAACAGGCACGCACACACTTACATGAAAGCTGCCTGACTAGGGTTTTCTAACTGACCGAGCCTGTCTCCATCGCCCGGTATACCATTACTACTGGACTCGGGGAAGGTAGCAGTGAAGCCCGTTGTTAATGCCACAGATGGACTTCCTCTGACTATATATATATATATATTGGAAATGTCACCATCATCTGAGAGAATCACTATGCATAAGAGACACATGTCGGGAAAAACATGACTAAAAGGAAGAAAATAAATGTAAAACTTGCATACTAAAAGCAAAGCGAACAAAATATGAATGGACGGGTTCCATGCCGCATGTACAAACTATGTAAAATTTGTGTGATGGTGTGTAGAGATAGGGACAAATTGCCGCTTTGCCTATTCTATACCTGGTCATAACTATTCTCATGGAAATATTTTCTTCCCAATAAGAAAAGAAAGCAACTGACAGCATCTCTGAAGAATCCCAAATCAAACACATCACCAGCTGTCAAAGAAGTATCACATGAAGTTACACAAGCAGAATCTCTACTTCATCTCCTTAAATCGTATTGTATCCAATCAAGAACACCAGTATTCTGGACGTCTGCTACACTTATATTATAGTACATATTAACAATGTGGAACTAAGAATGTATGGTCTAAAGCAAGATAAAGGTATATATCATATAGCTAGCACGAGAATCATATCCAGGCTGATTTTGTACGGAACTGATTAAAAATCTGTTTAAAATGGGATGTTGAAAAATTATTCACCCAAGATTCAATAACAAAAGCCATATTAAATTTCATTTGTCCCTGAGAGAACAGTCAATACCTGCAAGAATGTCATTCCTAGAGCATGAGAGTCATTACGAGAGGAGAATAATAATTTCCATTTGTTTTACTTAAATAAATTAATAGAAACAATAGAAAGATAATTCGATGCGTTACAAGAAAGGGTCACTGCTCGACGAAAATAGTTCACTGACTGCAGGTCTCAGGAGTATAAATGAAATTCTAAATGAATAAGTGCAACGAAGTTTCATTTAAACTCTGGATGATGCAAAACTATAAAACTATTTTCTTCATAATTTCGTCAATTAAGATACGCAGAGAAATGGCAACCATCGGTTACGTCAAATTTAAAGGGAAGGGTGCAATATTGACCATTGATGAAATAAGCTTCTACTCAGCCGCAGGCCATGACGATTGTGCTAGGATTTCTTTTAAATATATGTAAGAAAATACTAACAGAACCACTGGACATAAATTCTCAAAGTAGCTTTGTATGTGGTAAAATTTCGAAAAGTTAAAAAGTGAGCAGATGTTAAAAAGTAAAAGATCTATCTCTCTGATCTTACACTTCAGTAAATTCATGGAACACATTGTCAGAGAGAAGCTGATTGTACCAACCGCAGAATGATGACTTGCTTAATGACACGCAACACAGCTTCCAACCAAGCAGAGTTTGCCTCATACATCTAACATTAGGCTACTGAAACAAAGCTAAATCATTTAAATATTAATATAACATATTTCGACTTCGTTAAGTGTTTTGCTAAAGCGGATTAAAACATCATATATAACACACGATATGACCTTAGCGTACTTGAAAACTAAAGGAGTCATCTGTTTAAAAATTAACATGACTTCGTTAACTGCTGACACCGTCTATTGCTGCTAGGGATTCTCTTTCGGGGGGGGGGGCATTAATTCTAAGCAAAATCCCTCAAGGAATTGTACTGGGACCATTTCTGTTTGTGATGACTCTCATTACAGTGCACACGATTGTTGCCATAAACAAGGGAAGTCCCTGTAGGGGAATATGTATTGGACTGTTTATTTAATCTCATTAATATTGGGCAGACGGTTTTGTGATGTTATTTACCGTTACTACTTTATTACATTCTAGGATTTAGATAAGCAAAAAAGACCAATATAGTTCATAATATTTTTGTCGGTGATCTATATACATGTCTACATTGTAAACTATCTTAATAAGAAAAACTTTATTGATTAGAACTTTACTACACAGATAGACTGCCGCTGTTTTTAAAATGCTTGTAATATGACAAGGAAGTAACGGAATTGTGTTCCAGAATTAAACAATTAAAATCAGTTGTCGCTTTTTCTAAGGCTGTCGACAGTGAGGCTAAGTATACATTGCAATTGATGAAAATCTGTTGTATAAAGGTGCTGTGAATGTAGAATGTCCATAAGGGATTTTAAAATACTTAACAGAAAATTATGAATAGAATTATTTTCTGTGCATTTCCATTGCTATTAAAACTTGAAATATTCCAACATTTGATAGAGGTTTCTTCGAGTAGATTGGGTTTCAAATTTCAGAGTGAAACCCGCAATACAACTTTATGAGTGATGCATGGTGTCATTTACTTTATGTATGGTACCATTTATTTTACAAGCGATACATGGTATCATTCAGTGAGGTATGGTTTCATACATGAGAAACAATAGCAAAAAAACAAATTTTTTCACAGCTCAAACGTGACTGCATCACGCAGTGCCTTTGGCTTCGTGAAACAGCTGTCGCATACTCTACTCTCGCCGGCTTTCCATGATTGTTGTTATTTGTCGCGCACTTGTAGGAAAATAACTGATAGCATTTGACATTTCTCAGACATGTCAAACGTACATACGCGTTGCAAATGTAATCCTTTTGGTTATAAATTACAACACGATTAGAACAAAACCAAATCACTAAAATGCTGCTAAGATCTTATGTTTTTTTGAACTTGCACATATCTAGCAGAAACTAACACAAGGGTTTGTGAATTCTCTTTATACTGTCAAATTGTAGTTCCTTTTTGAAGTAAAGGCTGACGGAACAACCAAATATAATACAGAGATGCAGCCAGCCTCTGCTCAGTGAGTTGGATAGCAACATGTGTCTCAGCGTAGCATATTTGCACACTCACACACTCTCTCTCAGTATCCCACTCATCGCAAAATCACAAAGATATAAATGCTGTCATATCGACAACTTATGATAAGAATACTTTCATTCATTTATCCATTCATGTCTCCGTTCATTCTTTCCTTCTTTCAGATTGTTTGAAAGATTTCCTCCTTTCCAGAAAGTTTTCTTTGACCTGTTATCTCAGCATTTTCTTCTCCAAACTTTTGAACACAATTTTATATTTCAGTTATCTATGTGATCGTCATCACCGATTATATATGTTAACGGAAATAAAAGAAATTGTTGATCTGAAATACATTTCTCCTTTAGCATTATGTTCAATCCATTGAACCCCATAACTGATGAATAGATCTACTTAAAAGAGACTTGACCGAAAAATGCTGTCAGTATACTAGCATTCGTCATGCCTGTGCATTTTCCCCGTTAACGCGAAAATGATGTTAACATTAAGAGGATGTACATCATCTTTGAAGTTTGCTACCACCACATAATATATTTCGAATAGCAAGCATGTCAAACCTTAAACAAGCGGAAGCTAGAAAATAAGAGATAAACAAAAGAGATTGAGAAGCCATTAAATCGCTGCCATATTTCAATGGAAGGCATTGCATATAATATTAGCAGTTGTCACAAAACGCCATAGCGATAGTACTTTTCTATGGAGTATGATGTTCTGTCTAAAAAAAAATAGATATCCTTTATCCTCTTTCCGAAGGACTGCACTGGGAGGGATATGTAAAAAAAAAAGATGTTCTTTTCTATAAGCAAGTATTTCTACTCAGAGTCTGGCTCATCAATCAGAAACTTCTTCAAACACAACACACGTTGTGCACGTATAGCGAGGAATCAGATGTAATGTGTTGATGTAGAAGTAAAATCAGCACTTTATCTATACAACTGCTGATAATGAATAAACAATTCCTCAATTATTTACTTAATTCTTAATTTAATTAAGTGTTAAACTGCGTGAAACAATTGATTGTTGATATGATTATATTACGGCGAGGTATTAATCATTATTTCGAACACGAGGAACACTTCATTTTTTTTTAAAACTCCATTTGAACTCAAATTGATTCTACCTACAATCGGCATTAGGTTTGGACATGGAATCAATGACCTTCGTTTGGCATGTTACCTTAGATATATATATATATATATATATATATATATATAAGAATACAAAAATGGGACAAAAACGCATCAGGCGACAACAAAATATCCAGACAGTTAGATGATACAAAAAGGGACAAGAAAAAACAAGGGCGGGTCAATCGGAGTTTTCTTTCGTCAGTTGAGTTCCAGAATATCTTTGCAGTTTCGGCTGGTCATATAAATCCTCACTTGGTTCAATCATTTGATTGCGGCCATACTTAGAACGTTTTAGTCGAACAGATCACACAAGGATACTTTTTTAAAGCCTATTACTTAGTGTATCGGTCTGTTTGCCGAAACGCTACGTTACAGGAATATAAACACAGCAACACCGTTTGTCTAGCAGTGACGAGGGCCAAACATGGCGCAGACATATATATATATAAAACTATGCGAAAGATGTGTCTTCGCTGGGAGAGATCCACTGTAATATTAATTTCTACTACATGCACAACATTTGAATTTTGGTATAGGGGATAGCTGATAATATTGACCGCAGTATTCAGCTGGTACTTATTTTTTATCGACCCCGAAAGTATGAATTTCAAAGTCTACGTCGGTGGAATTTGAACTCAGAACATGAAGACAGACGAAATACTGCTAAGCATCTCACCCGGCGTCCTAAGGATTATGCCCGCACGGCGCCTTAAGATCCACTGTAAGGATGTGACTCGGCTTATACAGACAAAGTGAAGGTTTTAGCGAAGTACTATAATTATCAATAGTGTTT
>NC_043004.1:44149523-44189523 GCF_006345805.1 Octopus sinensis | reverse complement strand
TTGGAGCACCACCTTTAGTCGAGCAAGTCGACCCCGGGACTTATTCTTTGTAAGCCCAGTACTTATTCTATCGGTCCCTTTTGCCGAACCGCTAAGTGACGGGGACGTAAACACACCAGCATCGGTTGTCAAGCAATGGTAGGGGGACAAACACAGACACACAATCACAGACACACACACTTATATATATATACACATATACGACAGGCTTCTTTCAGTTTCCGTCTACCAAATCCACTCACAAGGCATTGGTCGGCCCGGGGCTATAGCAGAAGATGCTACGCAGTAGGACTGAACCCGGAACCATGTGGTTGGTTAGCAAGCTACTTACCACACAGCCACTCCTGCGCCTATATGCATGTTTCAGTGACAAACTGTCGCTGATCTCGAAAAGGAGAAAGAAGCTATATTAAATCGCTGAGACGCGTAACGGGCAGACGCACACACACGGGCATATAATTTGAGCATTCCTCGTATGGGGATTGTAGAATATAGACAATCCTAAGGCATATAAGACTCCGTAACGAAGAAATGATCATTAGTACGCGTTGGAATCGAATCGACACCGACACCTCTTACTTTCGCGATAGATACATAGATAAATAGAGAGAAATTTATAGAAAATTGGGGAGAAAGAACCAATAAATGTACAAAATTAATAGTGCAATAGTTCGACCAGATTCATAAAATCGAACATCCTGAGCGTGAAGAAAATAACAAAGCAGAACATGAATCACATAGTTCGTGAGAAAAATAGAAATATAGAAGTTAGACAAGAAGTTTATAGATTATCAAGATGATAAAACATAGTCCTTCATAATCTTCACATTAGTTTCATAACTTCGGTGACCCCGTGGCTGAATTATGTGATTATGTAAACATGCACGCTATGATAGAATGATATATATCGCAAAAATGCGAAAAATTATATCAATACTTACGTATGGATTGTAATATAATTCAAGTTATAAACATCACTTCACCCAACCTTTCTATCCGCAAGAAGATATGTATAGAAATGTCTAGTTGTCGTATATACTGTATGTGTAGGAAAGCAGCACATAAAATATGGATGAAAAGTGGTTTAAGAAGTGAAGAGTTAATAACAAGAAGGTAAAACGGCTGTGGCAAAAATTAAAATCGTATTAGTAACAGCGATGAGAGAGATGTGGGAAAGATAGAGAAAGAAGTTGCAAGAAAAAGAGAGATCAAAGAAAAAAGGAAAACAATTTAGAAATGATAATAGAACATTCATATGGCAACAACCTTATACGTTCTTACATTCTGTAAATCAAGCTAGAATGACACGGGAGATAAAAGCAGAAGAAATAAGGTTGAAGAGATTTGGGATGATATCTAAGACCAACGCAACTTAAATGCAAATGCTAGCCAAAGTTTTTAAATTCCTGAAAATTTTATGAGCATTTTAGTTTGCAGAGCATAACTGAGTTTTACAAGAAATTTGAAAATAAAATTTAAAAATGAGTAAAGGAACAAACTAAGGAGTGAATATAAAATGAAACCAGTGTTGGAAATATATAAGGAGTGTCTATCAATATTTAATTATGTTCTACATAAAAACGAAACAAGCAAACGGAATTGAGGTTCCATTAGAATTACAGGTACACCATACATTGATATTTGCCTTAATTATATCTGGATACGAACAAATAAAACATCTGATGGCGGGGTAAGATCGAACGAAAAATAGTTATTCACGACGAATGTAACACATAAATATATGGTAAAAGACAAATAAAGTAACGAAATGATGTAAGCAAAGAGTAAATGAGTCATATTGTCTGTTAAGGAGAAAATCACAGTTACGACGCACTATTTCAATGGACTCTTTACTATATTGAAGAGGTCACCTGCAGTGTGGCACCTTTGTATAGTTTGCCTGTTTTAATAATAGACCAAGTGATAATATAAACTATTGTTATTCTACTTGATTTTGAAGGTATAATTTGGTAATGATTTTGGTTATTTGAATATCATAATATAAAATGAACCGAGGTGACCTAAGTAATGTCACTTAAATTCAGTGGATTACCTAATATTTATTCTTGTCGAATTTTCAAGTCTATTCAATTCGGTGCATCATAAGCGGCATTATATTGCAAATACTAACCATTCAAAGAACGACTATTAGTTGCATTTTATGTCTCTCATTTTAAACTATTATTAGCGATAAGAATGTTTTTACTATTTTCATATTCATACTCTTATTATTACTATTACTCTGAAAGATACAAATACCACTTTTCGTATAATAATCTCTTTTACTCTTTTACATCTTACAGTCATTTGGCTGCAGCCATGCTGGAGCACCGCCTTTAGTCGAGAAAATCGAGCGGAGGACTTATTCTTTGTAAGCCTAGTACTTATTCTATCGGTCTCTTTTACCGAACCGCTAGGTTACGGGGATGTAAACACACCAGCATCGGTTGTAAAGCGATGTTGGGGAAACAAACACAGACACACAAACACACAAACACACACACACACATATATATATATATATATATATATATACACATACACTTGCCCAAGGTGCCACGCAGTAGGACTGAATCCGGAACCACGTAGTTGGTAAGCAAGCTTCTTACCACAGAGCCACTTCTGTGCCTATAGTTATGATTTACGTAACATGAGTATCTTCTGACTTAAAATTACTGGGATCGTTAGTCCTACTCTTCTTCGTGATATAGCTAAGAATTTTTTTATAATTGCAATTGATATTATTATTAGCAGTAATGGCACTAGTTTAAATATTAGAAATAGCAGGAGAAATAATATCACCATTTTTGCGTTAATAATAATTTTTATGCATGGCGGCAAGATGACAGAATCCTTAGTACGCCAGTCAAAGTATTTAGCGGCATTTCGTCCAAATTTATATTCTGAGATAACATTTTCCTTAAGTCGACTTCGCTTTCCATGATTTCAGAGCGATAAGCAAAGTACCACTCAAGCACTGGGATCAATGTAATCGGTTCCTGGCACCCGCAACATTTCAGGGCTTGTCCTTATGGGAGAAAGAAGTATTATTATTATTATTATTATTATTATTATTATTATTATTATTATATTATTATTATTCTATGTTTGACTTTTGCTTTATATTTGTACAAGTTGGCTCCAAGTCTCACCCAGAGACCTCAAGAGACAACAGGGTTGGAAGTTCATGTTGTTGTTATGCCTAGTGTGCCATATATTTGGGGGTGGGGATGTTGTACTAATGAATGTCTAAAAAAAAAGTTTTTTTTTTTTTTTTTTAAACCGAAAATTATGTTTGTTTTAAACCTTGAGATTACATAGAGAGTATTTTGCGTAGGATATGAGCAGTTCCCATGAGCACTATCTTTTGAACTTCTGCCATTTTTGGGTTTCCTGGTATCTGAGTTAGGTAGCTATCAGCCCCTTTTGCTATTATTCCCAGGGCACCTATGACAACAGGTATTGTTTTAGTCTTCAGCTTCCACATTTTGCTGATTTCTATTTCAAGATCTTTATATTTGCTCAGTTTTTGGTAGGTCTTGACAGATACGTTTATATCGATTGGGACAGTCATATCAATAATAATAATATTATTATTATTATTATTATTATTATATTATTATTATTATTATTATTATTATTATTATTATTATTATTATTATTATCATTGAGTGAGAGAGCAGTTCATGCCATCAAAGTGACACTGGGGTAAAATATACGAAGCCCAATATACCCATCATGACTACCCGTCTGATAAAGGTACACCAGGCACATGCATCACAACCATATGTGCGCGACATGGTGATCTCATATCAAGATAAACAGCACATGACCTTGCAGGTGGGGCCCAGTTAGAATTTTCTTCAGGTTGAGTAGCCCATCCCGCTCAAACGGTCCCTGAATAAGGGTTGTTTAAGGATGTTGAAAGAACCACCCATGTTTCCAGAGGTGAACTATTCAAACCCCAAAGAATCCCTCTCAACACATGGCTATGATGCTCCCCCACTACTTCTGCTCGTGATCAGATATGCACATATCGTCAGCCACTAATGGACATGCTCAACTGGTTAAGGTCAAACAACTGACAAGCAAATCTGTGGTATTGAGCAGAATATTTGCTGTAGCCCATCTTTTATACCAAGACAAAACAATGTACATGATAACACTTCCAATCAGTTAAGATCAGAAGCCATGAGAGCCACTGCCTGGTACTGCATCAGGGCATTTATTATTATTATTTTTATTATTATTATTATAATTATTATTATTATTATTATTATTATTATTATTATTATAACTGAGGCGGCGAGCAGCCTGAATCGTTAGTGCGCGGATGAAATGCTTACCGGTATTTCGTGTCACAACGTTCTGAGTTCAAATTCCTCCGAGGTCGACTTTGCCTTTCATCCTTTTGGGGTCGATTAAATAAGTACCAGTTACGCACCGGGATCGATGTAATCGACTTAATCCGTTTGTCTGTCCTTGTTTGTCCCCTCTTTGTTTAGCCCCTTGTGGGTAGTAAAGAAATAGGTATTTCGTCTGCCGCTACGTTCTGAGTTCAAATTCCACGGAAGTCGACTTTGTCATTCCCCATTTCGGGGGCGATAGATTAAGTACCAGATACATACAGGAGTCGATGTAATCGACTAGTACGCTTTCATCAAATTTCAGACATTATGCCTTCAGTAGAAAGGATTATTATTATTATTGAGGCGGTGCAAAACGGCAAACTGGCAGAATCGTTAGCACGCCAGGAAAAATGTTTAGCGGCATTCCGTCCGTTTTTATATTCTGAGATCAAATTCCACTGCGGTCGAATTTGCCTTTCATCCTTTCGGGGTCGATTAAATAAGTACGAGTGAAAGACTTGGGCCGTTGTAATCGACTAGTCAACCCCACGAAAATTTCAGGCCCTGTACTTTTTGTAGATAGGATAGTTGTGGCGGCGTGTTGGCAGAACCGTTAGTATACCGGACAAAAAAATTAGCGCCCGTCACAGCCAATATCCCAGTCATCCATTCGTGGACAATGAATTATATAGCTGCAATGTCTCTTTGTTGATCAGTTCTCATTTCGTATTCCCACGCTAACTTCTATGACAAATCTATTCTATAATATATTTTTTTTATTATTTACCCTTAGAATAAAAATGATAGTATTTCGATATTTCGTTTATTTCCTTCTCTTTACTTATTTTCATACTGCTTTTTCCTTTGAAATTATATTGCTGATATAGCTTCCTGAAATAATGTAAGCCTTATTAACCATCAGAGAAAGAATATCTATAAAACAATGTGATGTGGAGCACTCATTCTCACTGTTCGACATTACGTGTATATATATATATATATATATATATATATATAATATATATATATATGTATATATATATATATAATATATATATATATGTGTGTGTGTGTGTGTGTGTGTGTGTGGTGTGTGGTGTGTGTGTGTGTGTTGTGTGTGTGTATGTGTGTGTGGTGTGTGTGAATGTGGATAGGCAAATATATGTATATATATATTTATACATATATATTTGTATATATATATATTATATATATATATATATATATTATATATATATATATATATATATGTGTGTGTGTGTGTGTGTGTAGATATACAAATATTATGTATATATATATACGTATGAATTTGTATTTATATGTATTTATCCAATCACACACTGACACACACACAGACAAACACACATTACAGAGAAAGATAGTTAACATGTAGCTATATTAATTGAGGTTATAAGAGGTGACCCACAGAGATATTCACTTTTGGAAGTAGATATATCCTACCTGAAAGCAGACGAGTTCTTTTTGCAGAATGTGACTCTTATGCACTTCAAAATTATTCTGTGATCTACACATAACATTCAGTATGTACATATGTATATATTTTGTTGGAGACCGCATCAGCATACTAAAGAATTTTGTTAATACCTATGATAAATGTTTGTGCTAAGTGAAGGTAACATTTTCTTTATGAACTCCTGAGCAATAAATACACACATTATACAGACACTTGACTTATGTGTGTGCGTGCATTCATGTAGTTGTGTCTGCTTGCCTATGTGTATACTTATACATGTATGCATATATACATATATATATATATGTATATATATATATATATATATATATATAATATATATATATATATATAATATATATATATATATCCATACACATACACACACACGCATATATACGTTCACATGATGCATACGCGCACGTAATATCTCTCACACATAGACGCAACATCACATGCTCTCACATACAAAGAAGTTTACTTTTAATCCTAAAGGAAATATCCTTGCTCTTTCATAAGAGGCTAATGATAGGAGTTGAACGAGATTGAGAAACAACAGACATAGCTCTATAAATGCATACACTGTGACACGCAGTAATAAACACAACCAAACCCTGAACGCCGGCAATAATACACAGACCTGCAAATCATACATACATACATACACACACACGAACACACATATATGTAAATATATTTTATATATACATATATATATATATATATATATATATTTACTGGACATGCTAAACAATCACAAAAGAAAGTTCTTTCCTCTGTTAAACATGACTGGTGAATGGAGAGACGTAAACTCTACTCTGCAGACACTGTCAACATGTCGGCATTGGATTATATTCTGTTGAAAGCACTAGTCGACCATGCTGGATGTAACATTTGGCGTGATGCAGTTTCAAACATTAATGCTTGCATTAAAATATTTATATGGTATAGGTCACCTTGAACATCTGCTATTTTAAAGGCTTGTAAGGTTTTCGTAGTCATATGGATGTTCTCGCTTCTTATGGCTGTGTAGACAATAGATGACACATTATTTTTTGTTTTTTATATAATCATTTTTGTCTTTAATGCGGATACATTTATCTTATTACCTATGATATATATTTATTATTATTTTTTTTACCTTGTTTATAGTTTGATTCTAAACTGGAGTGTCTTTGAGCTGTTTTAATTCGTATTTCAGGATCTTTTCGGTTTGAACGGCAGTTTTTAACATAATTTCTCGGTAGCTAAAAAGTGTTAAACTTCATATACTGGTAGGATGTGTTTATAAAACATATTTTTCTCTTGGCTTTATTGAGAAAATTCTATAGTTTGTAAGATATTTGTTCTTTTTTCTTCAATGTCTGAAATTTCAACCAATCACAGACTTCTATTGAGGTAAAAAACATTCTGTGCCGTATGAGTGAGTCCCTCGTTTAAGAAACAGATTGGGTTTATTTACATTTGTGAAGAAAAAAGGTACCCTT
Organism: Octopus sinensis; assembly: GCF_006345805.1. Taxonomy (NCBI): domain Eukaryota; kingdom Metazoa; phylum Mollusca; class Cephalopoda; order Octopoda; family Octopodidae; genus Octopus; species Octopus sinensis. The sequence continues at coordinate 44,182,213 of NC_043004.1, read as the reverse complement.
CCTCCCACCCCTAACCCTAACCCTAACCCTAAAACATTGAAATGCAATAGATCAATACTAGTGTTATAATTATGGGTGACAATTTCATTTGACACCGCAGATTGAAATGCAATAGATCGATACTAGTGTTATTATGGGTGACAATTTAATATGACACCGCTAGAAAACAACTGCCGTTCAAATCGAAAAGATCCGTATTTTATCTTGTAAGTACGAAACATTTGAAAAGCGAGACAATTCTTGGTGTGATACGATCTCAGGATGCTCAGATACATTTGTTCAGATACAAGTAAGATCTGCGAAAGATAGAGAGGATACATACAGAGAGAGAGAGAGAGAGAGAGAGAGAGAGAGAGAGAGAGAGAGAGAGAGAGATAGAGAGAGAGAGAGAGAGAACAAGACAAACAGTTAGTGTCAAATAGAGAGTTAATATGAAGGGAATAAAAGATAATATATCTATAATCATACTGAAAAAAAAACTTTCAAAAAATATGCAAAAACGAAACAAGAGAAAAATACAACATACTCATTTGCGAGATAACCAGGGGCTTTGTTTATTGATAAAATATATAGTTAATGTAGTGTTTAAAATAATAGGGTCGATGATATTTTCGTTACATTGTTCATATTATATTCTTCTTTCTATTGTTGTCCTTCCATGTTCTTCAAGAAGTAAAGAACAAGTAAGCAAAACTACGTATTTTGATGAAAAGAATAAAAGAGTAACTAGTGCCTTACTTTTTTTCTTTTTTCTTTTGGCAAGATCATTAGGAGCGTAAATGTAGGGAAACGTAAACTATTGTGTGTCATGCTATATTCTTTCATTACGCTACTCGTCATCTATATTCATTAACGACTTCAAATCCCAGTCAACTTAAAGTATTAAATTAACACTTAAAACATTAAATATAATGTTCTATTTGCGTTAACTCTTCTTGAAAGAGAAAGAACTAATACAAATAGAAATTGAAACATGAAATTGGAAAAGAAAGAGGGAAAACGTTGTTGGAAAGAAATATAAAACTGATAACGGGGTATTGAATGTACTAGCCCTTATTCAGTTTTATTTTTGCATTCAATGTTTTCATTAATTGAAGTTAATGTACACATTGTGAATATTCTAGATGGCATTACATAAAAAGAGAAAAGATATTACAATATATAAAACCAAATAATTATACACAGAGAAGTATTATATTTCTTAGACTTTTTTCAATTCATCCTTAACACACACATTTTAATTGTAGTATTATCTTTGGCATATATAACCAGAATTAATAATACAAGACAAAGCCCTCTTTGAATAATTGGCACATTCACTTAATTGAAAGCTTATGTTTGTGCATAATTTATTACAATTCATGACATATTTATAATCTATTTCTGTATGGAAAATAATGAACATCAGATAAAGTTCTATTGAGTTTTTTACCTTTTATTTTGCGAGATAAAAAAAGACCCACAAAAGAAACATACGAACAAAAAATAATACGAAATATATAAAATATGATAAAGAAGATAAAGAAAAGAGCAAACTCACTTTTGAAAATATTCCAGAAAATGTAAGCACTTACAAGAAATAAAAAATATAATAAATGAAATAATAAATTGGCAGTATTAGAATGTTGTCGAGTTTGGAAGCAATAAAGGATTTGAAGATATCTCGTACGTAGAGAAAAGCCAATATAAAATCATTTATTATTGTATGTGTGTCTATATATATATATATATATATATATATATCATGAGATATACTCGACCAAGTATATATTTTATTCTTTAGAACTCGAGTAAGGCCGACAAATTGAAGACCAAAAAAGTGTGCGTTTGTTAATACTTAAACCTATCACACACATAACTGAGTTTAATGTGTTACAATTCAAAAGTACATTTTGACCTACTGTGTATATCCTGAAAACTACTAAGTATATAACAGCTCTACCTAAGATTCCAACGGTCTTCGTTATGAACAATCTAAATTGCTAAATAATTAACGTAAGATACTCCTTAGTTCAAAATTAATATACTTCCTTTTGTACGTGTAACTATACTGACATTTACTTATTGTAATATAACAATTTAAATGCCTGAGTTACTTACAAAACGACACTAACATCACAAACACACCACTAACATATATATGTACTAGAGGGTGCTGAAAGGTTACTGGCTTTCGGTAAAAACAATATACAGGAGGATCAACTAATTATGGTTTTATTCAACAAATTCCCATCTCAGATTCATACACCTATTGCAATGGTCGTTCAGGTTTTGTAAGCCATGTAAAAATTACTCGGACGTTTAAGCCTCCAATAAGGCCTTTCTAGATACCCTTAAAGCCAGGAACTTTTAAACATCACCTCGTCTATATAAGCATATCTTTCCTTCTCTCTCCCACTTCTCTTTTGAAACGGCGAAGCGAGAAGCAAATAAAGCTATAAATATTAATGTGTGAGTAATGGGAGAGAATCTTTGGGCAGAACAATTCAAAAGCTGCCGTGGACACAAACACACATCGGTAAATATCATCATAGTTCTTCAATTGGACCAAAGCAGTATTTCCAATTTCTCTATCCAGTTTGGAATTGTATGTTGTCGACGTCAGCGGAATTTATGAATTTCGAGTGAAGTTGAAATATTATTTGGCACAGTAGACCTCAAGTAAACCAAATATTTATACACTCTCGTGATTCACTGTTCTGAGAAAGAATTATCTTACGGTGATTATAATTTATAAATTCTTACGATGCAATATAAACACACGTGCGCACGCACACATATTCGCGCAAACACACACATACGCACGTATATGTAAATATATATGTATACATGATAGATCGTTAGCCACTACATACATTTTTTCTCTCCTTGTTTTTTCTGCGTCCCTTTCTGTAGAAGAGCGTAGGCTCGAAACAGAAAATACTTTTTCTCTTTCTGAGCATTATACTAATACATCTGTTTGTTTTGTACACCACCTGTCTTCGTCTTTTGTTTTTTTCGTAAATAAGAATAAACAACAACAACAAAAATTTACATAAACGTATATAAACAGAAGATACAAGTATTACATGCATCCCCCCCTCACACACTAAATAAACATAGACGCACATAGAGATATATGCATGCGCAAATGAAGACATACAATAGAAATGCAAAATGGCTGACGGTTAGTAAGGAGAGACACAAATAAGAAAGAAGAAAACAAAGGACCACTGATGCGGTCACAGGAGTGTGACGAAAGAACTCTAGCTGAAATAAGATTAAGATTAATGTAAAAATAAATAAAACTGAAGCAAAATAACACCAAATATATAGTGCGTGTATTTTATTGGCTAAACTGGCAAATTACCATTCCGAAATATAACAATATATATATATATATATATATGCATATGCACAAACACGTGCACATGCACGCACACATAAAATCAGAAAGTAAACGCATCAAATTCTACCAGGTAAGTGTACTCGATAACACTGTGACTTGAATTTCTAAAACATCATGCATTAGTAAACAAATTATGAAAGATATATTATATAATGATGTCCGAGGTAAATTTTATCAGCTAAAACGAGGGAATGGTCATGGCTTTTGACCATACTATCTGACAGATCAAGGCTGAAGAACGGATTATGACTTCACCCCCAGTTGTATCGAGAAAAAGTTTCACTTCTTAATACAGAACCTGCGTTTCTAATTTTCCTTGTACACGTTTCGTTCGTGCAGCTATCATAGCTGGAAAAATATTTCCACGAAAATATAGAATGATATTTTTTTCTTATTAGTTACTAACCAAGCGAGTGTGGTTATATATATTTCTGTGATGCCGATTGATTTTTTAGTTCCCATTGTCATAATATTTTGGAACTATTCTGTTTCTTAATCTACTTTATTAATGTTACAAACCTAGTCAAATTGCTATGTTAGCAATTTCTATACTTACGTATATGTTGGATTTCCCAACCGAATTTCTAATGATATTAGAAGTGATGATATATATCTCGAAAACATTTTTAGTGTTTATAGAATTGGAATGAAGATTGCTTGGTAAGTAGTTATCCCTGTGTTTATATTCGATGTAAAAACAATCCTTATCGTCTGGCAGATTGTAAAGGCGGTGAGCTGGCAGAAACGTTAGCACGCCGAGCGAAACGCCTAGCCGTATCTCGCCTGTCGTTACGTTCCGAGTTCAAATTCCGCCGTGGTCGACTTTGCCTAGCATCCTTTCGGGGTCGATAAATTAAGTACCAGTTACGCACTGGGTCGATGTAATCGATTTAATCCCTTTGTCTGTCCTTGTATGTCCCCTCTGTGTTTATCCCCTTGTAGGTAGTAAAGAAATAGATTGTATTATTGATATTGTGGAATATCATTCTAAACATTTTCAATGAGAGTTGATCAGTAAAGTTCTCAATTTCTTGAGATATTTAAATGTTTTTCTGTTGGGTTACATAAATCTAGAGTAAGCTCAAATTTAGAAATTATACTAACCGGCAAAATCCTCAAATAGACCCGATAACTCCATTCTCTGTAAAACACGAAAATAATCGCACGTCTGTTCTTGAGTAAGATCATAAGAAGCAAGCGTGCTCCAGAAATTAAGATGGAACGTCTGGAATAAATGATATTTCCAAATAACTATTATGGTGTCTAAGAAGAATTTCTATCTATCTATCTATCTATCTATCTATCTATCTATCTATCTATCTATCTATCTATCTATCTATCTATCTATCTATCTATCTATCTATCTATCTATCTATCTATCTATCTATCTATCTATCTATCTATCTATCTATCTATCTATCTATCTATCTATCTATCTATCTATCTATCTATCTATCTATCTATCTATCTATCTATCTATCTATCTATCTATCTATCTATCTATCTATCTATCTATCTATCTATCTATCTATCTATCTATCTATCTATCTATCTATCTATCTATCTATCTATCTATCTATCTATCTATCTATCTATCTATATCTATCTATCTATCTATCTATCTATCTATCTATCTATCTATCTATCTATCTATCTATCTATCTATCTATCATCTATCTATCTATCTATCTATCTATCTATATCTATCTATCTATCTATCTATCTATCTATCTATCTATCTATCTATCTATCTATCTATCTATCTGTCTGTCTGTCTGTCTGTCTGTCTGTCTGTCTGTCTGTCTGTCTGTCTGTCTGTCTGTCTGTCTGTCTGTCTGTCTGTCTGTCTGTCTGTCTGTCTGTCTGTCCGTCTGTCCGTCTGTCCGTCCGTCCGTCCGTCCGTCCGTCCGTCCGTCCATCCATCCATCCACCCATCCACCCATCCATCTCTCTCTCTCTCTCTATATATATATATATATATCTATGTATATAAAACTGAGAATGTGTGTCTGTATGTGTGTTACCCTAAACCTTGAGTACTACACAACCAATTTCATTCAAATTTTACACATGCCTTACTTAGGGTCCGGGGAGTGTCATCGCAAAGAAAAAATTAAACTTTTTGTCTAGGGAGAGCCCACAGCAATATCATATTTTCTCCACTATTCCAGTATTGCGTGTTAAAAGTCAAACAAAAACGTTTCTCTGTTTTATGTCAGATACTTTCACTTTAACAATAAAAATAATAATAACAATTGAATTATATGTAGTAATTAATAATTAAAATCAAACTAAAGTATAATATAACCTTAACATAACAAAAGTAAAACTAGCAATTGGTATAAAATTGCATCAATGACTTGAACTTGAATGGGAATAAATTAAAAATAAAATTAGCATGCAGAAATGGAATAGTCCAGATGTATAATAAAAAATAAATTAAAGAAAAGCTTATTGTCTATAAAGTCTATAAATGTAGAGAAAAAGAAGATTTGAATACATGAAGGAAAGCACCTTCGAAAAGTGTCTTGGTGCGACTATGAATGGTATCTAATCAAAGGTGGTAGATTCGCCACAATAGAAGCAAGGTTCGAGTCAACGGAGCGTGCAAGGGAGTACTCGACGCGAACTTGCAAAGTGGAAATATTTTATCTTTAGCTTTATATCTGGGACGTAGGACGTCGCGGAAAAAAGTTTTAAATCCCCCCCTCCAGAAGTAGAGGTAGGCTGGATTGTAGCCACACTTCTATACAACAGGGAGGACAAGATACAATTGATCGAAATTACCAGAGACAGGCTAAAAATTTCAGTTTGTTATATATTTTGAGTATTGTTATCACTAGCGATATGAAGATATAACTTTGTATTTTGTATTTTATGTGTTGATGTATATATATAGATGTACATGTAATATGTACACATATATATACATATATATACATGCACTAGTATTATGACCCGGCAACGACGGGTCTTTAATGCTAGTATATATATATATGTATATGAATAAAAGAAAGCACACACACACATATCTATCTATCTATCTATCTATCTATCTATCTATCTATATATCTATCTATCTATCTATATATATATATATATATATATATATATATATATATATATATAGAGAGAGAGAGAGAGAGAGAGAGAGAGAGAGAGAGACTAAGAGGGAAAGCGAGAGAATAGTCATAGGATTCATTGTAATCAAGGTATATCAACATTAACAAGTAGGACACGGAACTAGGCGGTTTCTATAGCATACAGTTCTTAGTGAAGTATAGCAACCACAAAGGCATTATGTGTCGGTAGGATATTGAGATATGTAGATACGTAATATTCAACTCAAATTTAAAATGCATATCTGACTCGGGTGCAGTGTAGTTATAAATGAAAGAACAAAAACGGGGTTTAAAATCTACGACAGCTGTTTCGGTAGCACTTCCTTGATGTATTCATAAATTATCTAATAGTAAAAATCGACCGTCTTCAGGTAAAATATGGAACGAGTATAAACAGGTGATCTAAATCGTCAAACAAACAAGATATTGGATACGATATATTTTAAAACAGAATATCCGAAAACATTGTGTAATCAGAAACATCGCGGACTGCTATGAGCAAAGCGGTAAAACAATTCGAGGATTTATCATAATTAGCTCATAGCCTTCATTTGCTTGTGCAATAATTTGGTAGCGCAATAAGAGCTGTAGGCAAGATATGTCCCTACGGTCATTAAACCCAGGAAGATATCTTGTCCGTAAAGTGAGATAAAAGGAAACATTCAAGCAAAGAAAGTCATAAAACTGTCATCACAATTGCTCTCTTGTTTGCACACACACATACAAGTATATATACTTATAACAACACACGCACCCCTCCCGTCGTATATATACATACGTACATATGTGCGTAAGTACATACATTTATATATAAACACACACAGAGACTCCCTATATGTATATATATACACTCATATACATATCGACCTTTACCTAACGTTTGTGCAAGGTAATGTTTTATGTTCCACGTTAATTTAGAATTTAATTCTATGTGTTATTTTTTTATATTTCCAGAATTTTTAACGCGAATGATCTAGCCTTAACTTCACTACGATTAATAAAAAAATAAGAGTGATTCTCTAATCACAACTTGAAATTGCTTGTGCAATCGATGCAGGTAAAATTTAATTATAGCATTACATCTATAGGTAATATTTTTATTTTAGCAGAAATTATTTAGAGGACATAGACATTTCTTTTTACAATTACAGGTTTTATAGCTAAACGATTTTTAACATTATTGAAGTATATAGATGATTCCAGATAGAATGCTTAACATGTCTTATAAAATTAGAGTGCAATGCTCGCATTCCTATTAGAAACATCTTTAGATAATTCAAACCAGTTACGTAATAGGCTCTCGAATTATATTTCTTAGATTATATTTATCTAGATTCACTAACATAGTTAATTTAAATATCTAAAGCTTTAAGTTTTATTTGAGTCATATGTTACCTTATGTCATCGGTTTCATGGTCGCCAATTCTCATTCGTTAGCAACCTCTGCACAGTTTTGGGAAATATTTGATAGTATGCTGTGTGGACTTGAAGCTTTCCGTGAACTATTAGTCATATATTTTATATTTCTTTCCTTGTTTAAGATTGTTTGGTTTATATCTATATAATCTGTATAAGTGTATAAATATCGGGACGTGCGTGTGCATATATACGTATGTGCGTGTTTGTGTGTGTATCTGTACATGTATGTGCGTGTTTGTACATATGATTGTATATATATGATTGTCTGTTTATATATATATATATAAATGTATGTATATATATGCATATATATATATATATTATATATATATATATATATGTGTGTGTGTGTGTGTTTGTGTGTGTGTGTGTGTGTGTGCGTGTGAGTGTGTGTTTGTATACGTATATATGTATATATGTGTATAACAAATAAATAAAATATATGCATGTATATATACATGCATATATAAATATATATATGCGAGTACAGGACACCACAAATAGACGTAGAACTCAACGAGAAACGAAAACGTAAAAACAAACATGGAAACGGACTTTTTTTAACAACGAAAAAACAGAGTACAAGACAAACAGTACAAGGGAAATTCCCCTTCATCAGCTGTCCCTAGTTCGACTCCATGCGTGTTTCGAAGGTAAGGACAGAACACGACTCGTCGAAGTAGCCCTTCCTGCGAAAGAATTAAATAAAATTCCTTTGCAGAGGGGCAAAAACAAGGAAAGAAAAAATGTGACAAAAACAGGACGTAAAAACAATACAAATAAAAAAACAAATACAAAATAAAAATACAAATACCAAAAAATACAGTACAAGTAAAGTATAAAAACAGGACAAGGAAACAAACATTGAGGGCCTGTTTTTAGCCTAGACGATGGAAAAATTCAAGAGCGCGGGAAAAAAGCATGTTCACTTGTAGGAGGCCGCCAGCGAAAGAAAGTGGTCGACTCGGCTGTGTGAGAGATGAGGAGTGAGAGAGAGAGAGATAGAGAGGAAAGGACACCAGAAAGGGGGAAAAATAAGAAGGAGGGAGACAAACAAAGAGGAAGACAGACAGGAAGGAAGGGAAGATCAAGCAAAGGGTTACAGAGTTTCGCGTCATAATTATATATAAAAACTTACTTGGAGAACAGAAAAGAAACGAAACGACGTGAGGGCACTCAGTCATGCAATAAATTAATAAATAAAATATATGCATACATACATACATAATGTACGTACCTACATCTACATGTATATATACATGCATATATAAATATATATATATGTGAGAACAGGACACCACAAATAGACGTAGAACTCAACGAGAAACGAAAACGTAAAAGCAAACATGGAAACGGACATTTTTTTAACAACGAAAAAACTGAGTACAACACAAACAATACAAGGAAAATTCCCCTTCATCAGCTATGCCGACACCGCTGTTATGTGTATGTATATATATATATAAATATATGTATATGCGATGTACATACGTACATATATATTTGTATTCGTGTGAGTATATGCACACAGATTTATATGCATAACTGCACATTCGTACGTATGTGTTTGTATACAAGTGTCATCAAATGATGATGATAGATTTCTGACTTTCTGTTGCGCTAGTGTCTTCTTCTGTTGTTATCTCACTTAAGCGTCGATATAACTTCCTGACTTTAATGGCTTTAGAAACATAACTTGGCTAAAGCCGGTCTATGTTTATTGAACTCGCTCATATGATGTTCTGGCTATAAACTCATTGAGATGACTTACTGAAATGCAAGGGTTGTTTTACCTCTTTGATACTTGCAGGCCGTATTGATACAGATTTCTCAATAAATTCAAATGTATTTTTCTTAAAATATGATATGCTGGTTCTGTCCTCATCAAGTATTTACCTCACATGTTTAAACCTGCTTCTAATTGTACCTATTGATGGTAGAATTTTGCTAAGATGTAATTTGCGAGTATATCCATAAAGTTCTACTGAAACAACTGTCGGAAATATTTCCCCCCATTTGTAAAATTACTGATAAATAATTGTACATGTATTTTACACTAGAGAGAGAGGAAAAACAGAGCGAGAATAAGAGTGCGAGAAAAATATATTAGGAGATTACGAGTATGGTATGAAATGCTAAAATTTGGAAGAAGTATGAAAACAAACAAGTAATATTTCATTAGAATTGGACTTCTCTGTTGCAAAACTCTAAACAGGAAATCACACCACTTCTGTTAGTTTATTCCCAAGGTAACTCTTTTAATCTTGAAGCAATTGAAACTGAAGTGCATTTTCCAAGTCAATTCTTGAAAAATCTAGATGTTGTTGTTGCTACAACTGTTTAAATATATTGTTTAAGATTTTTCTTTTAGTTGCAATCATTCTCTTGCTATGTTCGCGTTGATTTTTTTTTATTCTTTCAGCTTTGCGTATTTATAGTTTTCGTGCTTTCCTTTTAAACCAGTGTTTTTGACGTTTGTTTTTTAGCAGTTTCACTGAAATGTGGTGTTGCGGCTCCCTTAAGCCTTCTGTTATGACATGAACATAGCAAGATTTTATTTGTTTTAGGAAATTTACACAGTTTTTCAAATTATCATTTATTGTTAGTATTCTGCTTTTCCAATGCAACTACATGAAGAAATTATAGAAGCAAATAATTGAAAAAAGATAAATATAGAATGAAATAAATATATATGAAAAGGAAACGAAACTATATGACAGATTTCATCACTTAAGAGAATAACATTTTAGTGTTTCATAAATTATATATTATCTGTATCATTATTATTATTAGTAGTAGAGGTAGTAGTTGCAGCTGCAGTGGTAGTAGTGTAATTGTTATTATTCCTTGTGTCTGGATCAGGAGGACGCTTGTTCATGGCTCGTGAGTTTTCTTAATAACCTGTTTTCTTAGTTCGTATTCTAAATTTTATCTACTGTTAACTAGATAACCCAACTTGCTGCAAGCGTGAAGAGCTGGTCCGGAACGAATTGCCCATTGAGGACATTCAGGGCAAATTTTGAGATGCAATATTGCTAATGTAATATTTTAAAATAAAATATGTATATGGTTTTTGAAACTGATGGAAGCGGTGGTTGTTGGAATAGCAGCAATGGCATTATTCTTTCCCCACTGATTGATGTGGTCTAGAAACGAAACACAGACAGAAGCTGCAAAAACAACAGAAGCAGCGGTAGCAGTGATGAGCGAGATGTACTTGAAAATTACTCAAGTACTACCTCCGCCCCACTATCACTAGTGCCACCGACACAAACATTAATAAAACAACAATAGCGGCCGTTCTTTTTCCTAAGTATAATGGTAACGGTTTCACATAAGCTTATTGGAAAATGGAAAAGTTTGGGTTGACAGAAAATATTTGAGGTGACGCTGAGCGGCACTTAACAAAAGATAGCAGAACAGACATCCTTAATACACAGGAAGAAATGCAGGTAGACACTAAGCTAAAACCCTTATATATAAATGTATTATATTAAAGACGAGGAAACTGGAGCGAAAGATGCAGGAATAGATCGCAAAATGCCTGAGACCGGTCTGGGATTCTATACTTAATATCACCCGTAGGAAACACTTTGTCACAGTACGATTCTCAACTGAATAATTAGTCAAAGAAAATGCAGCAAAAACTCGGCTAATTCCGAAATACCTTGGTTGGAGGGTTGTCAAACGAGAGTCAGCTTAGATTCCTCCAGAAATGGACATCACTTGGCGGATACCATACCAGCATAGGCAAGAATACAAATATTCTTGGAAAAGAAAAACATGGTCAGGCGTGTGGATGGATCAGTAGACGCATGCCGATATGCTCGGTATAAAAACCATCCATGAGCAGATGCCTAATAGAACACAATTATTTATAGTAGAAGAGAAAAGAATGTATTTGCCTTCCATGCTAAGAATAGACTCCGCTGACACAGACATCTCTGACAGAACAGCAGCAAAAACAACAGTGGCTCCACTACCAAAAACCAAAACCCACATCACCAGTGGAAAAAAAGCAGCAGTATCTAAAATAACAGGATCAGCAACAAAAGGACAACAGGAGACAACTTCAGCAGCAAACACTGGTATCAAGCAATATAAAAAAAAAACAATAGCACGACCTGCATCATCGGTACGAGAGAAGCCTTACTGATTTGGTTCGGATCTCCAGGTCGAGGAGAGCTTTAGACTAGGTGACGAGTAGGGCAGCTAATCTCACCTAGATATATACCGAGAGAAAGATTTTCTGAAACGTGAGATGACAATTGTCCCAAGTTATGTTTGATCAAACTGGAGCATATACTCTTCTAATTTGTGCGGAAGGGACGCATTGGGCAATCATTTGTTAAAATTTGCTTATTGGAATACTAGGTGTGCTGTGGCTGCTGATGCACAGACATGTGCTAAGGCTACGATATCTCCAGCGCTTCCTAGTCAGTAAGCAATTGTGTTTGCCGTTTGTCAGTCTCACTTTTCCAAAGTGAGTCACTTTGACTGAGCTACAGTTCTGGATGAAGCGTTGACCGAGGCAGGAAACTTGGAACCCAAAGTGTCGTCAGCCATTTATAATCTTATGTCCGTCTGACAATGTGGTCGGTTGAAGCTCCAATTTTTTGTTCTATATAAGGTTAGTGATGAGCAAGTGTGACGACGTTCTCAGAGAGAATCTGGACGCCGACGAGCAACAGCTGCCTTGCCTGCTTTGCTCTGGAGGATTTTCGGCCACTGACCCGTGGGTAATTTCCAGATATCCCTGGACTGAATTTCTTACCAGGAATTATTGTTGGTTCACGGGATAAACTCTGCTGATATGGAAGTGCTATCAGCTGCGCTCGGCGGGATACACACAGAAAAAAGAAACTCTTCTGCCCTCTCTCGTCTAGTACCTCAGTATTGCTGACTTCTAAGTTTATGCCCGATATCTGGTGCCATATATAGGCTATCAGCTGAGTCCATTGTGAAGATCTCCGCCACCTCCCTTTCGCAGTGAAAGGTAGGCAGTGTTCCTCTGTCTGGTGACCGTAGCTAAAGAGGATGTGTGGTGAACCAGATTGAAGGGACTGAATACGGATACTTTCCTCTTTTGGACAACCCTTAAGTAACGTTTTCGAGTTTTGACTTTCTCTCCCTACAAAATTTCAGGCCTTGTGCCAATAGTAGAAAGGATTATTATTATTATTATTATTATTATTATTATTATTATTATTATTATTGTTATTATTATTATTATTATTATTATTATTATAAGGCGGTGCTCCAGCATGGCCGCAGTCAAATGACTGAAACAAGTTTAAGAGTACAAGAGTATGTATATATATTTATATATATATAGATATATATATATATATTATATATTATATTAATTATATTTATATTATTTCTTATTTATGTATTGGTTAATGTCTATCACTGTTTGAGTTGTATAATAGTGGTTTTATTTCTAATTCATATTCTATATATATATATATGTATACAAAAACACTATGTAGTTGCAAAGTAATCTCAGAAGGTCAAGTATATTATCATATCGGCGCTTGCAAAACATATATGCAAAGTAGAAATTCCAATCCCGATAACACATTTAGAGACCACAAGAACAGGAATAACACTAGATTAAGTAAGCTAATTTGGTCCTTAAAGGATAAATATAAAGAATATAAAATTACCCAGGAAACAATTACTAAAGCGAAGCCTTATAGCAGAGTAAGCAAACGGTCTGAATTGTGTTTGAAAGAAAATTACCAAATTTTACATCAGAATTCAAATCAATTAACCAGTAGTCGTGAGCGCGCATTACTTTGTATTCATCAAACTTAACATATGTTTCCTTCACTTCAGTAATTGCATTATATATAATATTAAAATTAGAATTGACATGAAGTAAACAATAGCCAATCGAGAGGATAATTAAATATAAACTCCTACATAAATTAACAATTTGGGCGAGAAATTAATGATATCCTTAAATTTAAATGAATTAAATATAATTATAAAATCAGGTAATTACATAATAGGCTCATAGCTCATTACTAACAATAATAGACTTATGGCCCTTTACTAATAATAATAGACTTATAGCTCATTACTAACAATAATAATAGTAGTAGAAAGAGCAATATTAGGGAGAGGGATCAGAACAATAAAAAAAATATACTTAAGATAACCTGATACTACGCATTAATACTAGTACTTCCCATTTAAGATCTCATTCTCGCTCACAACATCATAAGCGGAGAGTGTAACCTCTCGAAAGAGCTGTTCTTCACTCCTGCTCCAGAGCGTCGGCTGCGGGGTCATTCCGAAAAGCTCTACCTTCGACGATTTCATCTCAATCGATGGAGAGGAGCTTTCTCCGTCCGGGTTGCGGATTCCTTAGAACAAGCTGCCAGACGAGATGGTGAAGATGCCGACGACCGCTTTGTTCAAAGTCTCCCTTGACCTCAAGTGGCCTGAACTCTTTACATGAACACCACCCTGTACTTAACTCCATTTCCCCCTACATGGCCTTGCTTTTTGCTTTTGAGCCAAAAAATTAACTAACTAACTAAGTCTGGTTTACGTTTGAAGATGGCTACAATTCCTCGGCTAGCTAATCAATTTGCTTTTAACCAGCACGGTTGAAAAGGTCAGGATCTAGGCTATGACAACACCACAGGTATTTCAGCTGCATTTGTATTTAATCTAGATTCTGTCTGAACAAGGCAGTTGAATCCGTTGAATCCACTCTGAAGAAGCGGCAACTAACAATAAGATGCAAAATTTGGTGTGTGCATTACTTGCTGCAGAAGTATGTATAGGTACAGAAATGAAAGGAAGTAATTAACTGCTGAATAAAATGGAATATAGATCTATGTTATCCTTTACTATAAGGTCAATATCTATCTATCTATCTATCTATCTATCTATCTATCTATCTATCTATCTATCCATCTGTCATATATATATATATATGTATATACATATATATGCATGTGTATATATATGCATATATATAGATATATATATAAACATATATATATATATATACATATACATATATATATATTATATATATATATATAATATATATATATATATATATATATATATATGTGTGTGTGTGTGTGTGTTTATATATACACAAGGCATAAATGATGCTCATTGCATAATCACTTACGACTGTTTGCAATATTCATTATAAGTTCGTGATTGATAGATTTACTCGATCGAGCCAGCGATCGACAGATGTAAATTGATTGATCTAAGAAGTGAATCGTACTTTTGTGTGAGTTATTTCGGGTTTATTTGTGTAAGTGTGTGTGTGTTTTTTAGTTGCTTTTAATTTCTGGTGCCTTGAGTTTCCAGTTTTAGTTCACCTTGTCCTTTCGTTGAGATTTTGATTTGTTCTTTGAATTATCTGCACTTCGAATATATTTTAGGATATTAGACAAAATTTACGTAGTAAATCCCTATCTTTGTATCTCCAAAAGTCTTCTTTTGTGAAAGTTCGGCATGGAAATTATCCAGAGTTTTCGCATTCCATTTCACATTTTCGCTATCATGGGAATACTGCAAGCAATAACCATTATCTTGGTAATTTTCCCAGAAATTTCAGGGAGGCAGGGCGAGTGAAACAATTACATATTCAAATAGTGGAATGTAACGTCGGAATACCAGGCAATTACGAAAGAAGGTGGAACACAGAGTATTGGACATTATGGTGACTTCATTTATGACTACTGCTTTAACAAATATTCTACATATCTCATCACATATACTATAGATGCACAATTTTCTTATCGCAACGGAAATTTATTCAATAGAAATTGTAAACAAATAAAAGAAAAAGAAATGCAATTTTTAAAAATGAACTGGAAAAATTCTCCAAGATACTGCAGATTGACCACCTACATCTGGATGTAAATTCGCATGCAACAGCTTCTTACTCAAGTGCACTATGATGTTTTAAAACCACACTGAAAAGATTACCAAAAACCTATCAAACTTATATTTGTAAAACACCATATACGCCTATGAAGATTTACGTTCCCAATGAAACTCGGTTTTTCTCAAACTCTTTCTCAAACCTATTATAATGTGATACATGTCTTTGGCGTGGTAATTGTACGCGGCTGAAGAAGGCTTTTGATATATCTGTTATATCAATTATGCATTGATACAAGAATAAGTTGTTCAATAAAGCCCGAAATATATGTACCGCAAAATCCTTTGCGTCCTGTTTTTCTTTTGATACATACATACATATATATATATATATATATATATATAGATATATATATATATATATAGAGAGAGAGAGAGAGAGAGAGAGAGAGAGAGAGAGAAAGAGATAGATAGATAGTATAAATTATAATAAGGACGATAAATAATTACCCCGTCTCTGCTCGAAATAGACGCCAAAAGTTCTATAAACCATTTAAAATTATTACTCCAGTACCACAAGCTTGTAAACGAGGGAAATGGCCAGAGAGGATTTATAAAATAATTTGGATAGAACCATGTCTTAAGATTTCATGGTTTGTGATAGTAAAATAACTTTCCACTCAAAAGTGGCACATGCCAGTCCCAAAAAACTTAGAAATGCATATACATACCGCATTTATACAGACGTACAAGCACGCGTGATATACATGCATTCCGCACGTATGCATTAACTTTAAATCCAGGCGACCGTTTCAACCATGTGGTTATTAACTCAGAATAATTCTGCAGTAAATATGTTAGAAGTATGAATTAATAAATATTTTTATGCATAATAAAAATTAAGTCATTATTTAATGGTTTATTAGTGGCCAGCATATTAACAGTACCATAAAGGTCAATGCAAATAAAAATTATAGTAAGGACTGTAGGCGTAGGAGCGGCTGTGTGGTAAGTGGCTTGCTTATCAACCACATGGTTCCGGGTTCAGTCCCACTGTGTGGCACCTTGGGCAAGTGTCTTCTGCTATAGCTTCGGGCCGACCAAAGCCTTGTGATTGGATTTGGTAGACGGAAACTGAAATAAGCCCGTCGTATATATGTATATATATATATATGTACGTGTGTGTGTATGTGTTTGTGTGTCTGTGTTTGTCCCCCCAACATCGCTTTACAACCGATGCTGATGTGTTTACGTCCTCGTAACCTAGCGGTTCGGCAAAAGAGACCGATAGAATAAGTAATAGGCTTACAAAGAATAAGTCCTGGGGTCGATTTGCTCGACTAAAAGGCGGTGCTCCAGCATGACCACAGTGAAATGACTGAAACAAGTAAAAGAGTAAAAGAGGACGGTAACAAATTCCACCATCTGTCTGCCAGAAATAGTTCTATAAACCACTTAAAATTATTACACCAATACCACAAGATTGTAAGCGAAGGAAATGGACAGAGAGGATCTATAAAATAATTTGAATAGTACCATATCTTTAGATTTTGTGGTTTGTGGTATTAAAATCCCTTTCCACTCATCCGTAGCACATACCAGTCGCAAACAAATGAGAAATATATTGCAATTATACAGTCGTACAAGCACGAGTAATATACATGCATTCCGCACGTATGTACGAACTTAAAATCCTAGCAGACAGACGTTGTACGTAATCATAGTCATTATTATAATTTTCATATAAATTAGCCATAATGGCATTGTTAGTATGCTGGACACTGATAAATCATTAAATAATGAATTTTATCCTTACGTATTACAAGCATATATATGGGGGGTTGTGTTGGGTGTGGTGGTGTGTATGTGTATGTATACTCACACAATAAAAACATCTGCCCCTATCAACGTTATTAAAATTGGTGTTATGCCGATTCGCCTACTCTCCAAGAAGTACGTTTTCACATACATGCAGTATGCCATGAAACCCCAACACACACACAGATAATATATATATATACATACTGAGTGTATGAGAGGTATTGGGGTCTAGGAAACCCAAAGAGTACCAGGTAACTCTACGTAAGTGCTATAGATAGACCGTGGTTAAACTCTTGGTTCGCTAATGATACGAGTGAGGGGTTTTCAGGACATTTATAATAATAATAGTCTTACAGCTTTTTCTGGGATGTCATGGACATCCCTTCATCAGAGACAGTGTGAGAAAATATTTGATTTCGAAATATTGTGGAAAAGATAGAAAATATGGCGGAAAATAATAGAATGAACGTAGAAATAAGATATATAAAGATATTGTAGCTGCAGTTCCATCATTCGAAGAAAATAGTATATAGAAGTGGTAAAATTGTTTCCTGTACATGTTATATAGGTTCTAATAGTTATTTCCCTCACCTACGCCTCTCCACTCATCCCATCATATAATCTTGACCATTAACTAAACTCCTTCTCGCACTTGCTTCACCATTTCTTCATTATTTTCACTCCCTGCTTTTTTCTCTCTCCCCTTTTCTTTTTGTATTTTTCTTTTTTTCTTCCACTCATTTTCTCTTCCTTTCTCTTTTAGATTTGACCTTTCTCCTCTTTCTAATCATACACATCTCCTCTCCCTCCATCTATCCATAAATACTACCAATACATTCTCGAATTTTCATTCACACCACAAAACACTTTCGAACGAGCAACACAGACTCCACGGCTCTATGCTTTGAAATGACTAAATATGAACTGCTACTGGAACTTACACACCATGTACAGGAAACATTTTTACCACTACTATACACCATTTTCCTCGAATAATGGAACTGCAACTACAATATATTTATATATCTTCTTTTAACTTTCAGTTTCTAATTTCCCACTATATTCCCTATCTTTTCCACAATTATTCGAACACAAATATTTCCTCACGCTGTCGTTTCTGATTAAGTAATATCCATGATATCCCAGAAAGAGCTGTAAGACCATGTCATGATAAATGTCCCGGAAACTCCTCACAGCCTTGGATTGTTATCTCATTCGGTCTGATATATATATATATATATATATATATATATATATATATAGAGAGAGAGAGAGAGAATGACCAGTAATACCTAGACAGAGCGTTGGGAATCTGCATATCCCGCTCCCTTCTTATTTTTACGACAGGTGTTGAAATAAGAGCAGAGATATGAAAATCAATCTTCACCGTCACGTTGGGAATGATAAATGTACGGATCAGTTATTTTTTTTTATCTACTGAATAGAAAAGAACATATCTGTCTGGGCTTCAATATCATTTATATTTTCAACTTATTTTGAATATGCTTTCTTCACTTCAAAGCACTTTTATGATTTAGTTTATGCAACTCGTTAGCGTACGAATATTGCTCTATGTTTATTTTTTTATTGTTTTTTCTTTGTTTTATCTTCAAATTAAATTTACGTTAAAAACATTAGTCTCTGTATGCAGTTTTTCATTTATGTATGTATTTGCATTTATTTAATCTAGACTCAAGCGGTATATTATGTTTTACTAAGTTCTGCTAGTGGAATCATCTCCGCCATTTGTTATAAAAGACACCCTACATAGATAGAAACAAATAGCTTCCAACATAGATAATTAGTTACAATCAGTAATGATTAAATAATATAATCAATATATTCTTTGATATTTGTTATTGTGTGTATGTATGTAATTTACTTTTCATTCTAGATATCTGACCAAAAGAGAAAGAGCCGGTTTGTAACCCAGCTCCAAGAATATTAACAAGTCTTATGCACGTTTGTGCGTATATTTGCAGTTCTTTGAATCAGTGCATGTGTGGATTTGAATGTTTTGTTTTATGAATGTTTTCTCATGCATATAGTTGCAAGTCAATACATCGCATATATATTCCAATGCTAAACTATTGGAAAGGTCTACAGAATTTTGACAGTCCCGTGTATGGTTTGAATCTGTTATCTTCTCGTTAGCTTTCTCTTTTATTGTTTCGAGAATTACTTAAGATTGACACTTAGGAAGTTTGTCACAAATCCCCCCCCCCAATAATTACAGGTACAAACCAGAACTTGCAATCTGGGTAAGTCAGTCGTAAATTTCTCAAAACTTAAGAGTTGGTATTTTCTGTTTTACTGATATTTAACTCTATGATGACATCCACAAGGAAACAGATTTCCCATAATCCTCTTCTCTGTCCTAAACTACTATGTCTGGTCTATTATGTTTGCATTTTATAGAGGTATTACTGGCACATTTTGCCAGTGTTATTTTATACTATGATTGCCTGTGGCATCTATCGTACTGTGCGTTCCTATCTCTTTGACTTCATGATGGCGTTTCAAACGGACCTCATTGTAAAGTGTGTTGCCTACATCATGGCTCATTTGTACATAAGGAAGCGATTCTTCCTTTATGGAGAAATGCTTGCGATGTGAGTGATATCTTTGGTGTTATCTCAACAAAGTTTGCATCGCCTATCATATTTTGTCGTTTTCCTAGCATCTCTGTCCCTTTTGTGCATCGGGTATTTGGTTGCTATTTCCTGTTCCTGGCTTCCAAACGCAAACGCTTCAAATGAGGCTTAATAATCTGGTAATTGGACAATGATAGACTGATTTAATTGTCAATATTCCCTGTCACCCTTGAGCTTTCTCCTAATATATCCATGCAGGGTCTTCTTCTGATATGCTCCTATCCTTTCATCTGATGATATGTTGCTGTACATTGGTGTAAATCCTCTGGGTGTTTATTCAATGTTATCAGACAAGTAATGTTGCAGGAAGAGGAGCATTATGATGTTATCTACCTCGTGTATCCGAACCTGGTCTGGGAATCCATTTCGATACTTGAAAACTGACGTATGTTGCTGCACTAATGTGATGTGACATTCAAAGGCAGTCTGGATCGATGTTAAACCTCTACCTCCTTGTTTTCGTTTTAGACAGAGGCGTTATGCGTCGCTGTTGATGTGAAAATTATTTTTGCCGGTCAGTATCTTGCAGCTTGTCACATCAATGGCTTATCAAGAGACCAATCAAGTATCACGCATGTTTTTGTTAAGTACTTCTAGTGCTAACATATTGTGACGCATTGTTTTACTGAATACAGTGATTCCCGACGTCCATGTCTCGCTGATCCGGCTCTAACAATTTTTAGTGACACCTGCTGACTATTAAAAATATCATCGTAAGATGTTTTCATGTATCTCTAGACACCCGTAACATACCTCTTAGATATAGGAGAAACAATTAAGTCATTGATGGAGATGCTCTTAGACTGGTTTACTGTTCTCCCTCTTTGCATAGTCACATAGGAAGATTTATCCTGACCAAACTCCAACTTATGAGTGTTATAACCAGGTCGTGGCTCTTTTTCATCTCATGTATACACTTGACATAGGGTTTCATGTCATCCACAAAGAAGCACCGTGCAATGCTGGTATTTCTCTCTTTTGGTGTATCCCTGAGATAGAATTCAGATTTCCTCAGCTTAAATGCCAGGGCGGTTGACTGAAGTTATGAGCAGCGTCACGGTGAGATTTCCCCTTGTAATACACTCTGCGATACTATACGTTATCAATGATAATACAGTTACTGCTTGTATTCATGAGTGGGGGACGGAGTCAAAGGCTTTCTTATAGTTCCACCACATGGAAAGCAGGTTGCTCCCATGTTCCCGCACATCTAACACTAGAGTTTTGCCTATCACCAATTGTTCGGCACATCATCAGACCTCTTTATTTCCATCTCTCACTCTATGTCTCTTCCTCTGTCTGTCTGTCTCTCTTTCTTTCTCTGTCTCTCTCTGTCTCTCTCTCTGTCTCTCTGTATATATATATATATATATATATATATATATATACATAGAGAGAGCGAAATAGATAGATAGATAGACATTTCTCCAATTTGTTGGTTTATTATCTCTGTACTTAAACTTATTCTTTCTGACAATATCCACCTTAGAAAAGAATTTTTTTTTTTTTTTTATCAGCCACCATTAATTTTTTTCTGAAAACGTATAAGGGTCTTTTGTCAAGCTGGTCACAAGTGCCGCTTTGAAATTGCTTCTAAGTTAATTTTTTTCTTGTTTATTTGATTGTTAATGGTATTTGGTTAAAATAAAATTTTAAACAGATGTCAATGAACTGTTGCTATTAATTATTCTCAGCTTTAAAGTCTTTAAAGTATCTCACTTTGGCTTCAAATCGAATTCTGATTTAAAATTCAAATTTAAATCTCAAATAATATCATTAACCACTTGTTTTTTTTATATGTTTGTTTATCTTCGGTAGAAATAATTAACAACATGGTTCCAGTACACACTCAAGAATCCGAGTAATTCATTCTGGATCTCAGTTAGCAAAAGTATAATGACGAAACATAAATGTTGAATATTAATGTAAACTATTTCGCAGTATGGGAAAACAAAGGGATATAACATTTCGAGTATAAACATTTAAGGCAGATAAGAAAAATACATGAATAATAGAATAGAGAAACCTTTGAATGTTTAGTAGAATTTGGTTTTAAAATCTCCCTCAAATACAAAACTCTCTGGACTTATTTTCTGATCTTAATCTTCGGAACAAAGAATGCATATGAAATGCTGACTTTGCTTTCTTTCTCTACACAGCTACTTACATTGATTCGTACATAATAGGAGCCGTTATTTAGAATAAACTTTCGGTCTATGATGGCTAGTATTAAACTGTTATTACCCGCCATTAACCACGAAAAACTCTTTTGTTTACTCGCTAATTATTTAGATGTTCTTAACTTGAATCTTACTAGATTGCCGGTAATTCAAAATGGATATTTTTGTTTCATTTAAGATCATTGCGATATTATCTAACGTATTTCTTTGTTTGTAAGATTGTATGGTACAAACGAAATTTATACGGAAAGAAATGTTTCTTAGTGTTTATAGAGCTTGATTAACATTTCTCTTTTTCGACCTCAGTAAAGTTAATGAAACATGCTCTAGGGAATTTTAAGGTGATTGTCGAAATAGGGTATATTTAAAATTTAACAACTAACAAGCGAGTTGGAGACTAAAATTTTACCTGCAACATTTAGCTGCTGGAGCCTAGGGGCAGGTTTTAAAGGGAAAAATTTGACAAGTCAGTCAGTCACCGGCTGACACTAGCTGACGATACTTCGAAGAGGCCAGAGAGCAGAAGAAAGAAGAAGAAAGAAGACATGTACCCAACACCAGAGCTCAAGACACCTCCGAAGGGTGGGGTGGGGGAGCCACGTAAAAACGGGAGAGGAGTAGGCGCCGAAACCGGACGTGGTTCCTCCTGATGATGTCTTGAGCTAACTGGATGCTATAAAGGAGCTGTTGTGGTAGGAGACCACGAAACACAGTTGTAATTATTTTTGCTCCGTTCGTCGTTCACAGAAAATCAGCGTTCGTAATACTCTTTTTCGTTCGGCGTTAACAGCCCTTCTTATCTTGTTTTTCCTTGTCCTGTCTTTTACTGCTTATATTTTGTACTGCCGTTACTGTCCTGTTTTTTGTTACCATTTTTACCCCTCTGCAAAAAGATCTCAAATTTTAATTGATTTGCTTTTCGCAGGAAGGAAAGTTTCTTATCGAAAAAACGTCTCGCCGTCACCTTCGAAACGTAGAGTAGATGAAACCATGACGACTGAAGAAGGGGTTTTTTCTATTTTTTTTGTTGTTTAAAAAAGTGTCCAGTTCCTTGGGTTTGTGTCTATGTTTTCGTTTCTCATTGTGTTCGACGTTTTTTGGGTGTCCTGTACTCATATATGTGTGTATATATACATGTAGAGGTTGGTACGTACATATATGTATATATATATGCATATGTTTTATTTATTAATATATATATATATATATATATATATATATATATTTATATATATATATATATATGTATATATATATGTGTGTGTGTGTGTGTGTGTAGATAGATAAAACTTACTTGGAAATGGATGCTTTGCGTTCAATCATATAATAATATAATATATATATATGCATATACATATGCATATGTGGGTACAGGACGTCATAGAACGTAAACAACATGAAATATGAAATACGGGAACATGGAATACGAACATTATTTGCAGGCAACGAAAGCAACAGATGGAAAACAAGACAAGGGACATAAAGAACGACCCTTCATCAGTTGTCGGCTGTTTTATCTACACCGCATTTCGAGCAATTACGACAAGATGCGCCTTCGACAAAACATAAAATTTTGGATTTACAGAAGGCCAAATTTGGTAACGAAAACAGGACAGTGAAAACAAACATTAAGGGCTACACCATAACGAAGTGAGGTGGCGAATGCTAGCGGAACAAGCATTGACAGGAGACAGACAAGAATGCAATTGACCTCTAGCCGATCGAAAGGAAAGAAAGAAACTCATTTTAGAAAAAGAAAGATGGCCGATGGTCACGTGTGAGCAACGAGAGAGTAAGGGAAGAAGAGTGAGGAAGAGAGAGTGACAGATAGAGAATGGTGAAGGGCAGAGGAAAAGAACTAGAGAAAGGATGAGCGATAAAAGACGAAAGGGGGAGAAGGGGAGATAAAAAGAATTAGAGAAAGGAAGAGAGAGGAAACGAAAGAGAAACAGAAAAGTAAGATCGAGAGAGAGAGAGAGAGAGAGAGCGGGAAAGAGAGAAAGATAAACAGACAGACAGATAGACAGGTAGATCGATTGATCGATAAATAGATAGCTAGATAGATACGACTGGCTCTTTTCTGCTTCCGTACACCAAATCCACTGGGAAGGCGTAGAGGGCTCAGGGCTATAGAAGACACGCACCCAAGGTGCCATGCTGTGGGAATGAATGCAGGCCTATGTGGTTGGGAAGCAAACTTCTAACCACCCCTCCACGACTGCACCCGTTCACAGATGCATCTCATACTTACAAGCAAAGACTGTAGGCGATATATCAACAAACATTTTATGTATCAACAAGAAAGTCTTATGAAATTGCAAGAAAAGCAATAAATGTTATTCTTGTAAAAGTTCGGCGTCGTCTTGAACAGCTTCGGTGTATCTAATCGATTATCTTAAGTCTTCAATACAATAGGTTTATATGCTGTGGCATCGTGATATTAACACGGTATGAATTCACTGATAATATCCGAATACGAGACTACAGCTCGTCCGCCTGACGCTGCAAAGAATAACAGTATGTTTACATCAGTTTATTTAACCAACAAAGTTGCATACAGGCTTACATATGCATGTATATATATATATATATATATATATATATATATATATATAATATATATATATATGTATATATATATATATGTGTGTGTGTGTGTGTGTATGTATGTATGTAACAATAAATACCTAGATACATGCATTTATATACAAAGAGAAACACATATATCTGTATATGAACATATACATACGTATAAATAATATGTTTGTGCGTGTGTATGCATGTGCAAGTAAATATATATAGCCATATCTTTGTGGGTTTATACACATGCACACATACACACACATGTACACACACATATCTCCTCTGAAGGTCACACGCTTATAACATTTGTGGCATGAGAAGGAATATAGAACTTTCATAGTAAATGCTGCAACAAGATATCAGGCAGACTTATTGTTAGCACAATAAGACTTTAAAAGAAGAAAACAGCTGCGAATGTCAAATCACAGTAAATATCATCAATCCACAGTATTAGGTTTCACCACAAAATACAGAAAACCTGTATTCTCAGGTTTCCCATTACTTTCAAGTTAATAGATTCATAGGTATATATTACCCGCTTGTTTCTGCATATTTCCTTATAATAAACCTGTATATGCATCAAAATCCCGCCATTATTCGCCAGCTCACTTCACCTTCACAACAATATATGTATATATATATATATATATATATATATATATATATAATATATATATATATATATGTGTGTGTGTGTGTGTATGTATGTATGTAACAATAAATACCTAGATACATGCATTTATATACAAAGAGAAACACATATATCTGTATATGAACATATACATACGTATAAATAATATGTTTGTGCGTGTGTATGCATGTGCAAGTAAATATATATAGCCATATCTTTGTGGGTTTATACACATGCACACATACACACACATGTACACACACATATCTCCTCTGAAGGTCACACGCTTATAACATTTGTGGCATGAGAAGGAATATAGAACTTTCATAGTAAATGCTGCAACAAGATATCAGGCAGACTTATTGTTAGCACAATAAGACTTTAAAAGAAGAAAACAGCTGCGAATGTCAAATCACAGTAAATATCATCAATCCAAAGTATTAGGTTTCACCACAAAATACAGAAAACCTGTATTCTCAGGTTTCCCATTACTTTCAAGTTAATAGATTCATAGGTATATATTACCCGCTTGTTTCTGCATATTTCCTTATAATAAACCTGTATATGCATCAAAATCCCGCCATTATTCGCCAGCTCACTTCACCTTCACAACAATATATGTATATATATATATATATGTGTGTCTGTGATGTATGTGTGTGTGTGTGTGTGTGTGTGTGGAGGCGCAGAGGCCTTGTGGTTAGGGCAGCGGACTCGCGGTCGTATGTTCGCGGTTTCGATTTCCAGATCGGACGTTGTGAGTGTTTATTAAGCGAAAACACCTATAGCTGCAAGATGCTCCGGCAGGGGTTGGTGGCGATCCTTACTGTACTCTTTCGCCGCAACTTTCTCTCATTCTTTCTTCTGTTGGCCTGCTCGCTTAGCCAGCAGGGTGGCGTCATTTGAAGGGTAAATCAATGCGAAGCGCATTGTGACCAGCGATGTGTAGTAACATCTAATAGCCTGGTCGGTCACGTAATCACGTGCTATATATATGTATATATATATTTCTTTACTGCCCACAAAGGGCTAAACATAGAGGGGACAAACAAGGACAGACAAAGGGATTAAATCGATTACATCGACCCCAGTGCGTAACAGGTATTTCATTTATCGACCCCGAAAGAATGAAAGGCAAAGTCGACCTCGGCGAAATTTGAACTCAAAACATAACGGCGGACGAAATACGGCTACGCATTCACCCGGCTTGCTAACCCTTCTGCAAGCTCACCGCCTTTAAACCTATATATATATATATATATATATATATATATATAATATCTATATATATATATATATATATATATATATATATTATATATATATATATATATATATATATATATATATATATATATATAATATAATATTATATATATATATATATATATATATATATAACGTGTCGTATTTTTGCCATTTCAATATGGCTAACGCCTAAGGGTGATGCTACTGTAGTTTTTAGCCCCAGGAGGACACACTCCTCCAGCTGGCCATAGACACACTTTCTGTGTTCTGTCAGTATTTGCAAAGGGAAGTCATCCTTCCCGTCTTCAACTTATGATACGCACGGACTCGAGGTTCAGGTATTGACTCTCTCGTCAGCGTGCGATAATCATAGTTGTCGCCGAGAATTAGATTCCTTCACAATACTTATACTTTTTCCAGCGTCCACTGTCGCTGATATTGAAAAAGTGAAATCAAACAATGATAAATATCAATGTGAGTTATATACTGTAGCGGTAACACAACGTGTCGTATTTTTGCCATTTCAATATGGCTAACCCCTAAGGGTGGATGCTACTGTAGTTTTTAGCCCCAGGAGGACACACTCCTCCAGCTGGCCATAGACACACTTTCTGTGTCCTGTCAGTATTTGCAAGGGAAGTCATCCTTCCCGTCTTCAACTTATGATACACACGGACTCGAGTTTCGAGGTATTGACCTCTCGTCAGCGTGTGACAATCATAGTTGTCGCCGAGAATTAGATTTCCTTCACAAATACTTATACTTTTTCCAGCGTCCACTGTCGCTGATATTGAAAAAGTGAAATCAAACAATGATAAATATCAATGTGAGTTATATACAGTAGCGGTAACACAACGTGTCGTATTTTTGCCATTTCAATATGGCTAACGCCTAAGGGTGGATGCTACTGTAGTTTTTAGCCCCAGGAGGACACACTCCCCTCCAGCTGGCCATAGACACACTTTCTGTGTCCTGTCAGTATTTGCAAAGGGAAGTCATCCTTCCCGTCTTCAACTTATGATACACACGGACTCGAGTTTCGAGGTATTGAACTCTCGTCAGCGTGTGACAATCATAGTTGTCGCCGAGAATTAGATTCCTTCACAAATACTTATACTTTTTCCAGCGTCCACTGTCGCTGATATTGAAAAGTGAAATCAAACAATGATAAATATCAATGTGAGTTATATACAGTAGCGGTAACACAACGTGTCGTATTTTTGCCATTTCAATATGGCTAACGCCTAAGGGTGGATGCTACTGTAGTTTTTAGCCCCAGGAGGACACACACCTCCAGCTGGCCATAGACACACTTTCTGTGTCCTGTCAGTATTTGCAAAGGGAAGTCATCCTTCCCGTCTTCAACTTATGATACACACGGACTCGAGTTTCGAGGTATTGACCTCTCGTCAGCGTGTGACAATCATAGTTGTCGCCGAGAATTAGATTTCCTTCACAAATACTTATACTTTTTCCAGTGTCCACTGTCGCTGATATTGAAAAAGTGAAATCAAACAATGATAAATCAATGTGAGTTATATACAGTAGCGGTAACACAACGTGTCGTATTTTTGCCATTTCAATATGGCTACCCCTAGGGTGGATGCTACTATAGTTTTTAGCCCCAGGAGGACACACTCCTCCAGCTGGCCATAGACACACTTTCTGTGTCCTGTCAGTATTTGCAAAAGGAAGTCATCCTTCCCGTCTTCAACTTATGATACGCACGGACTCGAGGTTCGAGGTATTGACCTCTCATCAGCGTGCGATAATCATAGTTGTCGCCGAGAATTAGATTTCCTTCACAAATACTTATACTTTTTCCAGCGTCCACTGTCGCTGATATTGAAAAAGTGAAATCAAACAATGATAAATATCAATGTGAGTTATATACTGTAGCGGTAACACAACGTGTCGTATTTTTGCCATTTCAATATGGCTAACCCCTAAGGGTGGATGCTACTGTAGTTTTTAGCCCCAGGAGGACACACTCCTCCAGCTGGCCATAGACACACTTTCTGTGTCCTGTCAGTATTTGCAAAGGGAAGTCATCCTTCCCGTCTTCAACTTATGATACACACGGACTCGAGTTTCGAGGTATTGACCTCTCGTCAGCGTGTGACAATCATAGTTGTCGCCGAGAATTAGATTTCCTTCACAAATACTTATACTTTTTCCAGCGTCCACTGTCGCTGATATTGAAAAAGTGAAATCAAACAATGATAAATATCAATGTGAGTTATATACAGTAGCGGTAACACAACGTGTCGTATTTTTGCCATTTCAATATGGCTAACGCCTAAGGGTGGATGCTACTGTAGTTTTTAGCCCCAGGAGGACACACTCCTCCAGCTGGCCATAGACACACTTTCTGTGTCCTGTCAGTATTTGCAAAGGGAAGTCATCCTTCCCGTCTTCAACTTATGATACACACGGACTCGTGTTTCGAGGTATTGACCTCTCGTCAGCGTGTGACAATCATAGTTGTCGCCGAGAATTAGATTTCCTTCACAAATACTTATACTTTTTCCAGCGTCCACTGTCGCTGATATTGAAAAAGTGAAATCAAACAATGATAAATATCAATGTGAGTTGTATACAGTAGCGGTAACACAACGTGTCGTATTTTTGCCATACACCTATATATATGTATATATATACATCTATATATGTATATATATATGTGTATTCATATGTAAGGTGGGGTGTATTTATATATGCACTCTTACATACACACGCATATGTATGTTTGCATGTGTTGAGACGCGTGGCTTATTGGTTACAGAGTTGTGCTAATGGTCGTATGGTTGTGATTTCGATTCCTGGATTGGGTGATACGTAGTTTTCTGGAGCAATCGACCTCATTTCAAATAAGCTCGAATCCACTAAAATTATATTAAATGAGTAAACCTGCGAGGAATCTGTGTCACGGCCAGCAGGGGAATATATACGTTACTGAAACCGGGAAACAGACCTCTGAGACTATGTCTCGTGAAGTTTGCCCCTCGCCTTTTCTGTCTGTCTGTCGGTATGTATGTATGTATGTATGTTGTGTATGTATGTATGTATGTATGTATGTATTATTATGTATATATATATATATATATATATATATATATATATATATATATATATAATATATATATATATAATATATACATAGGATGTAGTCATTTTCATTAGCAAAATTAGCCTTTTTTAATTTTACTCAGATTTTATTTTGGTATATCGATGCAACTCTGAATTTTGATTTTGATCAACCAATTACTTTTTCTCTTAAATTAAAAAAAATCTGATTTTTTGGGAATTAAAGTTGGAAAATTTGGGTTATTTTAGGCAATGAACAACATGGCATTAGCGGCTTGTTACCATGACAACCAAACGCTGTGTTGTGGTTCAGTCTCTGTGGCGCATGTCGATCTATGTTGATTTTACACACTTGATTCTTCACACCATGATATCCTTTCATCCTTAATGTTTTGTTTTCATTTTTCTCTGTGTTAGTATATTACATATTTTACTGTTAATATTTTTCTTTGTTTTTTTTTCTGTGGCTTAGTATTTATGCATATTTGTCATTTCATATATTTTGGAGACTCATTGACTCAGACAGCTGGATTTATGATTTCACAAGATGAATTCTATTCCAAAAAATTAAAATCAGGAATATTTTTAGACTGTTAGCTTCACGTTTCATCAGCTCAACTGAAATTCAGTCCATGTGACAGGAGCACTGAGGATTATCGTGGAACAGAGAACTGTGGGTGATACAGATAATTTGACATTATTTTTGAATTCTGCATGCAAAGATATATATGATGCATGTATTCTTTTCCTTGGGACAAATTCTTTGTTGACCAATGCTATTCTTATCGTAGTTTACAAATCCAAGCATGAAAATGTTACTCAAATTTGGAGTTTTGGAGACAGACGTCCTCTTCACACATACACACACACACACACACATGAATACATAAATGTACATATAAACTTGTATATGAATACATCAATCCATATACACTTATATATTAATGAAGTACACAAATACATAACAGGTATACATCATACTGAAATACGCATGAAGTAAACAGATGCAGACAAATATATTAATATAACATTTATTTAAAAACAATAAAAACATACAATAAATGAAGAGACAAAATGAATAGTAAGATGAAGCGTGTTGATTTTATTAGGTTTTCTGCTTTTTTAGGAACCTACAATGAGCAGGTCATGTTACAAATGCTAAACTATAAATTTCACAGGGTACAACCTTAAAGTTGAAACCGCTCCGTTAAAAGCAGAAATTTTCTGTCTCGCTATTTCCGAAAAACGTTTCCAAATCAAATAAATGACTTGCGGTCAAGCTGGAGAATGTTTGAAACTGCTGACACTGGACAGGATTTCCGACTTCATGTAGATACTAAGAGGTGCAGGTACCTAAGGAGACTAGTCGGAATAGACGCTACGTCTGTGGATACATCTATCACCTTATAGCCTTCTGCCCCAAGAAAGTGATAAATGCAAAGATGATATCCCTCACTATCAACAAAACAACATTTTTAGCAACAAGAACATCAGTATATACAGCACCAGCATCTTCCAACTAGAGCAGTATAGACTGCAGTACCGGCTAGAATGAAGATAAGGTAACAACATTGGTAAAACCAACAATATTGGAAGTAAGGATACGTAAAATAAAACCTCAATGATAGCAACGTGGGCCGTACTATCATAACCAGAAACAAAAGCAACAAAAACCAAAAGATAAACAATAAGGCAAAGTCACACTAACTATAAAACAAACATTTTCATTCTCTGTCCAGTGAAATTTCGTGTGGTGAAGGTGATCGTGAGGGCATTAGTCGTAAAAAAAAGGCCAAAATAAAAGTACAAAACATGCTAAGAAAAAATGTGGGAGACAACTGGAAGACATGCTTTTGAGCTGCGATTGATCAAAGAACAGAATTTATCCGATTTTTAAACCTGTGTAACTTATTTCGCCGCTTTTTTTTTCTCCACAACATCACAACTTCATAGCAATGAGACCGGAAATCCATATTATAGCATTTTCAGATTTTTTTTATTTCCTTTAAAGAAATGCATATTTTGCGAATGAAAAAACGCTAGATCCTATATATATATATACACACACACACACACACATATATATATGTATATAATATATATATATATATATTATTCTATATATATATTATATATACCTATATATATAATATAAATATATATATATATATATATATAATATATATATATATATATATATATATATATAATATTATTAGTGAATTGAAGAAATGGAGTTGAACGAAGATTGAACAGAAATCGTTTTATTGCATTCTACACGTGTTTCGAAAGGCACAATTTACCAATTCCGATTGAATAAGGAGACCATATTGTGTCTTTCTCTTCAGGAAGAAATAGGAAATCCATTGGAAAAAACAAAAACAGAACAGAGGCGGAGAAAAACAAATCGAACGAGGCTCCAGTTTGGCCATGGGCTCTTAGGAGCCTCGTTCGATTTGTTTTGCTCCGCCTCTGTTCTGTTTTGTTTTTTCCAACGGATTTCCTATTTCTTCCTGAAGAGAAAGACACAATATGGTCTCCTTATTCAATCGGAATTTTGTAAATTGTGCCTTTCGAAACACGTGTAGAATGCAATAAAACGATTTCTGTTCAATCTTCGTTCAACTCCATTTCTTCAATTCACTAATAATATTAAAATTCAATTATCCGCACCAACGCACGGTTGCAACA
>NC_043004.1:44137589-44149423 GCF_006345805.1 Octopus sinensis | reverse complement strand
TATGTATGTAGTATAATCTTCTGAACCTTCAGATTTTAATATGCTAGACCACTGGTTTTAAATTGTTCATATTAATCAAATTAATATCACCACCCCCTTATTACTTTATATATATAGATATATATATATAAGTTGATGTAAGTGCCTAGTTAATGTGAATACAATAAGTTTTAAATGATTCCGATTACAGGTGTACCAGTAAAAGTGGGAGCGAAAATATTCTTGAATAATGCTAGACAAAAACATTGTTATGCAAAAGGGTCAATAAGTAATGAAATAAAAAAAATAGGGACACGTACTAGTGTTCCTGTGAAATATGACTGGATGTGTATGTATATTATGCTTGATTGATCAGAAGCTGTTTATCATACGGACTAAATATTGTATTTCTAAACAGAAGCTTAATGTACTTGAACGTGTTTGCTATGTGAGGTTTTCTATGCAAATCTCTTCTCGTTCTTTCGTTGAAACGATTTAACATGAATAGCCCCACCGAAGTGCGCCAACCACCTGCTATCTCAACTATATTTAGATACAAGCTCTGTAGTCAAAAGTTTGCTCTAAAAGCACTTCTACTCTCCCATCTCGTCCACTATCCCTGGTTTTGTTCCTATTTTGCATGACTCACTCCATACGATGGACTGTTTCTGGCAACAAACACAAGCCGTTTATTGTGAAAGTTCATTGAACAGAGAATTCTGCCTTTCTGGCATAAATGGATTTAGATGTTTCAAAGCAAGTGAAGTTTGTTTGAGCCAGTCAGACAGTGGAGCAAACTAAATTCCTCAGGTTCAATATAATTTTGGAAATTCTAGCTAATCTCCGAAATGTGGTTCTTCTTTTAACTTGCATTCTTTAACATTATCCGAACCCCAAAGGCGGTAAAATCAACCTTTTCCCGCTTCTCCTTCCTTCCTTCCTTTCTTCCTACCTTCCTTCCTCCATGCCAGCCGTTTATTTCCTATATTCTTTGTCTTTCACTATCTCTTTCTTCCTCTACCTTCTGGTGTATCTGATACTACGATTCTATTCACATTTCACCATCACTATATATCTATATCATTTATTTCTCACAAACGTTTCTACTTTGTACATTATCCATTTATCAGACTTCTTTCTCACAATATGTTTGTATACACATGTGCTTATATCTATATATAATATATATATATATATATATATATATATATATATATATATATATATATATATATATACATAATATAATATACATATATACATATATATATATATATGTATATATATCTATGTATATACATATATATATATGTATCCATGTATATATATATGTATACATGTATAATATACATACATATATATATATATATATATATATATATATATACTTATATATAGATATATACACTCACTCACACCTCTCCCTCTCTCACACACCATACAGAAGAGAGACAGAGAGACTTATACATATTTGAAATGTGTTTGCTTGTGTTTACAACTATTTATCCATTACTCGTATGAAACTCACTAAACTACATACTTTTTCTCACACCGGCATCAACATTTATCCCATTTCTATTCTTTCTTATCTCTATCTGCCTCTCATTTTAACTATCTCAATACTTTTCTAGGTTATACCTTTGACATCTGTCACCTTCATATTCGTGTCGAGATGTTGAACTATATTTCTCTGGCTCTCATATCTTTCATCTTAAATTGTTTTATCTTTTACCTGCGCAAGACTCTATTTTATGGAACACTAGTGCTTCAAAACGTCCGCGTTTCTTAGTCACTGTTATCCATTATTTTTATTATTACGTTTCTCTATCGGTACACTTACATATATGTATACACATATGTATATATGGTTGTAAGGATTTCTCACCGTGTGTAGTGTGTGTGGGGGTTTGTTTGTTCGTTTGTGTTTGTTGCGTGTGTGTTGTGCAAAAATGAATAAATGCACGGTGAGTGCTTTGGAAGGTAAAACTCTCTTTCTGGGTTAAAGTTAATTACTCTCACCCCACAATGACAAAGCAGTTGTATTAATCAGCAAAAGTAGTAGCAACATCACTAATAAAACCAGCAACAGGAGACGCAATGGCTTTGTGAGTGTTTATTGAGCAAAAACACCTAAGCTCCAAGAGTCCCGGTGGTTGGTGGTGGTGACCTCCGCTGTACTCTTTCACCACAACTTTCTCGCACTCTTTCTTCCTACTTCTGCCACAAAGCAGAGGAACCATGGTGTATCCCACTATGGTGTGGTAAACTTTCAGACCCTAGTCTAGATTGCGAATCCTATGTACCCCAGGATGGTTCAGCTCTCCACCCGTTAAAAGCCGCCGTTTACGGAATGAGGATAACAACGTAGCTTTCGCACCCGTGCTACCGCCAGTCTATCGCGTGTGGTGGGTGGATCTTCAAGTTGCCACACGCATTCGTAGTAGCTTAGAGTAGCCTCGAATTAGAGATTATCCATTGTGGCTAATGGCGTGAGTCCTGATTGGATGAAGAAAGAAGAAAACAACAGCAACATCAGAAACAACGTCGTGCCAAATGAAGAGGCAGAAATGAAGGGAAACCGCGACATAAACCCATAGAATCACCAGTTAAAATAGATCTATGGCACTGCTACCGTTACCACTTGACAAATTGCAATAGAATTAATGAAGTTGCCGCCCGCCACCACACCAATAATAAAGAAGGGAAGATGCCGCTGCATCAAAACAACGAAAGTAACAGTAGTAGCAACAGCAATATTTAAAACACAGCTTCTTACTATCGTGCTGTAAAACCTTTTTATTTCTTTTGTCGAGATAAAACACAGTAACATCCCGAAGTTTCGCAAAGATATATCAATAGACTATCATAAATAAGCCCCATGTCCTATAGCAGAATAGTTTTGGCACGAAACATAAATAAATATCATTCTGTATATGTATTCTTTTCTTCTCTATGCACAAGGCCCGAAATTTTGGGGAGGGGGCCAGTCGAATAGATCGAGCCCAGTACGCAACTGGTACTTAATTTATTGACCCCTGAAATGATGAAAGTCAAAGTCGACCTCGGCGGAATTTGAACTCAGAATGTAAAGAGAGAGAAAATACCGCTAAGCATTTCGCCCGGAGTCCTAACGTTTCTTATTTCTTCATTGCCCACAAACAAGGAAAGAGAAACGGATTAAGTCGATAATATCGACCCCAGTGCGTAAGTGGTACTTATTTAATCGACCCCGAAAGGATGAAAGGCAAAGTCGACCTCGGCGGAATTTGACCTCAGAACGTAGCGACAGACGAAATACCGCTAAGCATTTCGCCCGGCGTCCTAACGTTTCTACTAGCTCAGCACCTTCAGAGGCATATATATTTAAAGAGATACAGGTGGGGACGATTTCCCTAGAGCAAACATCTGGTATACATTGTCTTTTGTAACACGCGCTGACAACTATTTGGGCTATATTCAAACAATTGGCAATTGGAAAATTCGACCTTTTAGAAGTGAAATATTTACAAGAATGCCAATCTCTCAGGAACGGAGAAAGATACCGGAAATATTCTGAACTAACCACAAGGAACACTTTCTAGTTCACTTAGAAAGTATAGGGTACTGGCGTTATCTAGTACACTTCGAGAGAAATAATATTTCCCAAAAATGTTACCAAGCGAAATAAATGGCTTGCGGTCGGGCTACGTTTGAAACCGCTGACATTGGACAGGATTTCCGACTTAATGTAGACACTAAGGGCTACAGGAACCTAAGGAGACAAGTCGAAATACGTCTGTGGATACATTTATCACTTTATGGCTTTTTGCCCCCAAGAAAGTAATAATTGAAAAGATGATCTCCCTCACTTTCACCAAAACAACATTTTAGCAACAACAACAGCAGCAGTATATACAGTACCAACATCGTCCAGCTGGAGCAATATAGACTGTAGTACCGACTAGAATGAAGAAACACTAACAACCTTGGCAAAACCAGTAATATTGGAAGTAAGAATATGTAAAAATAAACCCTGAATGATAGCAACGTGGGCCGGACTATCATAACCTGAAACAAAAGCAACAACAAGTATTAAAACAGCAAAAAATAAACAATAAAACAAAGTCACAACAACTAAAAGACAAACAATTTCTTTCTCTGGCAAATGAAACTTCGAGAGGTGGAGGTGATCGGGAGGGCATTAATCTTAGAAAATTACTAAAGGAAAAGTGTAAAACATGCTAACAAAAATATGGTAAATGTTTGGAAGACATGCTTTTGAGCTGCGTTTCATGAAGATAATCTTCTAGTTAGGTATTATGAGTACCATTATAACAACTAACATAACCTCCATCAAAGTTACGCCCAATACTGCAAACACTAGCACACCCATATTCCCAGACACACAGAGTCAAAGAATCCTCAATGCGAACAAAAATAAAATCATTAACTGAAGGACGATAGACAGAAACAAGAAAAACATGACGAGTCACATAGTTAACCATATGATGCATCGTTCATAATATACTAATCTTGTCGATGAGAAGCATACTGATACATAAGCAACGGGAATATATTAAAAATACATACACCATTTTAACAAGTAAATATTCTGGACAGTAGTCGATTTTCATGGGAATATCAACAAATAAACACACACGCACACACACACACACATACACACACATACACACACACACACACACACACACACACACACATATATATTATATATATATATATATATATATATATATATATATATATATATATACGTCCGTGAACAGTAATGAACCAAGTAGCCCGTTCCCACTCTTCTTCTGTCTAACATGGCCGTCATTAAATAGGCAGTATAAATGCTCGTGAATTGTTTCACCTTTGAACGAGGTCCAGAGTTTGTACGACCTCAAGTTACTGGGTATACACTTAGTAGCAATTAGTGAAAAAAGAATTTTCAAGACACGAGCTTTCATGCCCATATTTGGTATCTATGAGATACACACATATCGAAATCGACCGGAGTCTTGGGCGGAGGGTCAAGTTGTTGTTTTGCTTCGGAAAAATTCGGATTTCCTGATACGGGCCAATGTCTTTGAACAAAAACATCAGTTGTTGGTACTTGAAATGACAGGTAGCAAAGCCCATAACAAACAGTCGCTTAGATTCAAACGGAGGCGTTGAGGCCGGAATTCAAAGGAATACAATGGTTTTCTCAGAACGTCTTACATTTTAGTGTATCTTTGTCTCCTACCGAGAGGTAGGTTCATCTGGGACCCCGACAAGAAGAAATCCAGTTTATTTTTAAAGAAACCCACATCCACACCATGCAAGTCTTGCATATCATGAAGCAATCACAGGCAAATCCAGTCAGAACTCGACCTACAAAACTACTCAGTCACCACACAAAAGTCAATAACAACAAATACATTCCCCCACATATAAGGCTTACGTGGCTTAGCTGCTTGAACATTCTAAGCCACGGCCAATAATATTCTTGTTTAAGAATAATATATGCAAAATCTATAGAACCGTAGATTAGCCCATAAGATAAGTGTAATATATATATAAGTATAAACAGATATATGTATTCATGACATACATAGCTTTAAGTACGTGCTTGGATATATACAGATATATATATATATATATATTATATATATATATATATATATATATATATAATATATATATATATATATACATAAATAATAAATATTAGGGAATAAATCCAAACTTACAGGGAAAAATCAGATTTAGGTTTGAATCCAAATTTATAGTAAAATATTATATTATATTAAATTAGAGATAAAACCACTATTAGGCAAATAATACAATGAAAAACTTAAGCCAATACATACGATTATTAATTTATATTATTTGAATATATAAACAATTATTAAAAATTATAATTAATTATATTTTTTTAATAATTTTGTTATATATTTAATAATATAAATTAAATAATCTTATGTATTGGCTTAAGTTTTTCATTGTATGATTTGCCTAATAGTGGTTTTATCTCTAATTTAATATAATAATATATATAATATATATATATATATATATATTATATATTATATATATATATATATATGCATGTATATACGTATCTATATGTACGTATGCATATTTACTGGAAATGTACTTATCGTTTATCTTTAACTTATTTCATTCAATCCCTGCAATCTTGCAAGGGCACCACCTTGGGAGTTTTAGTCGGGCGAATCCATCCAGTACTTGACTTTCTCGGAGCGAAGTCTTTATTTTATCGAGCTCTTTAGCTGAACCGCTTCTGTACGGGGACGTGTGCACACCCACACCGGTTGTCGAGCGTTAGTATAGAACAAACACATAGACACATACTGAGATATACATACATACCCACAAACACACACTCACGCACACATAAACAGACACACACACTTATGCCTGCCTAATCGACGGGCTTCTATCAGTTTCTGTTTACCCAAACCTCACGCAAAGTTTGGACCAGCTGAGGATTTAGTAGTCGGTAGTTGCGCTATGAGAAGACAGAACCACGTTTATAATGATTTCAGTAATATGTTGAATATTGATAAATATTTATTTGTTTCATGATGCAATTCATATATTTCTATTTATTTTGTACCTACTTAGAAACTTTGCTGACATTCAGTCACCTGAAACATATTTCAGACATCATGTAAATAAAACCGATAAAATATGATACAAACAAACCTTGTTTCCATCACACACATTCACTCTTCATATACAGCCCTGTTTCTCTCCGTATTTCTCCCTTTGAAGGAATACACTCAAGCATGCACACCATTCAAAACACTTCACCAAAAAAAAAACCATTCACTCACAGACACAGACCGACACACACATACACACACACACACGCATGATTATATTGTCTAAACACTACACAGCTACTCACATACATTGTATATACACGCACCCACAATCTCTCCCTCTCCCTCTGTCTGTATACGTACTTACATACACATATATATACATACAAATATATATATATATATATACATATTGGGTCATCCCATAAATAATGCGGTTTTTCAATTTGCACGAACTAATAGTCAGAGGGGGACGGGATACACTACCTGCATAAATTTGGTATAAAAGTAGGGAGTAACTTTACCTTGTACTTATTCTTAGTGCAAATTTTGAAGAGTGCAGTTCGATTTTAACAGTTATTTTTTCGGAGCTATAATGGAAGTGGCAAAAGAACATATTCGGCTTATGTTGCTCTATGATTTTAACAAAGGCAGCAACGTAACGGAAAGTGCGCGGAATATTAATGCAGTATATGGGGATTAGATTATAAGCGTAAGACACTGTCGACGGTAGCTCCTGAAATTCCGAGCCGGAAACTACATTCTAGGAAACGAGTCGCGTCCTGGAAGATCTGTAGAGCCCGACGAGGACGTCCTTCAAAATCTGATGGAACAAAATCCTATCGTAACTACTGAGGAACTAACAGTAGCTTGGATTTGATAATTCAAAAGATCATTTAAGTAAGCACTAGAAGAAAAGCGACCATATTTGGTTTAAAGACAAAATGTGTTCTTCCATCAGGATAATGCTCGGCCACATACAGCGAGTATGACATTCCAAAGGTTGGAGCAGTTTCAATGAGAAACAATGCCCCACCCACCATAATCGCCGGACTTTGCTTTATCACATTTCGCGGTTTTCAAAATCAATTGGAAGGAAAAAATATGAATGCTCTACAGGAGTTCAGAACATTGGTGGAGGGGTATTTTTCGTCACAGACAAGTGAAATTTAGAAGAGGAGCCTTGCAACTCTCCCAGATACATGGAAGACCATTGTAGAAAATGATGGAGAGTATATTTTGGATTAAAAAAGAACTTTATTGTAATTTTGAAAAATTAAACAAATATTGGAAGACCGCTTTATTTATTGGATGACCCACTACATTCATATTTTTTCTTCTTTTACTTTTCAATCATTTCACTACGGCTGTACTGGAGCATTTAGTCGAGCAAATCGACACCAGGACTTATTCTTTGCAAGCTTTGTGCTTATTCTGTTGGTTCCCTTTGCCGAGCCACTAACTTACGGGGATTTGAACACATACAAAT
Source organism: Octopus sinensis (assembly GCF_006345805.1). Lineage (NCBI taxonomy): Eukaryota > Metazoa > Mollusca > Cephalopoda > Octopoda > Octopodidae > Octopus > Octopus sinensis. The sequence continues at coordinate 44,141,359 of NC_043004.1, read as the reverse complement.
TTGAACACAGACATACAAACTTACACACACACACACTCATATATATATAGATATGTGTGTGTGTGTGTGTATATATATATATATATGTGTGTGTATGTATGTATATATATATATATATAATATATATACGACGGACTTTGAAATCAGAACTTAAAAACGGATGAAATGGCGTTAATCATTGTACTCGGTGTGCTAACAATCCCGTCAGTTAACCACCTTACCTGTTAATGCAATATAATCGGAATTAATGAAGTCCTTTCAGAGATTTGCATAAATTTCGTTTTAATTAAACGTCCTGAGGTCTCAGGTATTTGTGTACTTGTTTGTCTGTGTGCTTGTTTATGTGTCTGTTTTGTGTGTTTGTGTGCTTGTTTGTCTGTGTGTGTTTTTCTGTGTGTGTGTGTCTACATGCCACATGGAACAATATGTTGGAACATATTTGTTTGCGTTAGTATACATTGCACTCGGTAGAATTCCAAAACATAGCATTATATGTTAAAGCATACTAAAACAAATTTATGACTCATAACTATATTTAATGTTGTTTGTTTTTACTATAATTCGGATGTTCTTTTATAACTTCGAGTTTGCTTCATTTTTTCATGCTTTGCTTGAGTATTTTTTTTCCTTTTGTTTTTACCCATTTGTTTTTCATGTATACATTTTTCCTCATCAGGATCCGACTGGAATCATCAATATTGAGGGAATGAAATATCAAGGCAACCTTTAATTTAATAACTGATAATTGGATTCAACTGACGAAAAGGCAAATGATGTCTAAAAAAATTAAATAAAATCCTACAATATGAAATAAAAATAGAAACATTTAAGCGTAATTTGAAAATTGTCTTACTTGAAAGCGGCAATTTGGCAAGAACGAAAAAGTGCTTTCGTTAAATCCCTTGAGATATTTACTTTCGTCATTCTATGCTTTGACTTGAAATTAATGGCTTTGCGCCTGGGAAAAGAAATCAATATTTCATTTTTTTTTTTACCTTTGTTTTTGTAACACGTAAATCTGCCTGCGTGTTAGTTAATTTCTCGAGACTGGATGGAAGAAGCTAAACACGTGGGTGTATACGTGCGTATATGTATGTATATCTGTGCATTTCGAAGCAACATCAGTGTATGCGGGAGATGGCTCGACCTGTTGAACATAGCAGTTGAATCTGAAACATCTCAGCTACAGTCTAAATCATAAATCATACAAAATACCGCAGAGCTTAACATACGGAAAAGACAAATTGCTGACGAAGACAACGAATTTTCTCATTCTGGATAAAAATGATTAGATCTTTTCGGTTTGAACGGCAGTTTTTTCTAGCGGTGTCATATGAAATTGTCACCCATAATCATGACCGTAGAATCGATCTATTGCATATCAATCTGTTTTAGGGTTAGGGTGAGTTAGGGTTAGCTAGGGTTAGGGTTAGGGGTGGGGGAAGGGTATCTTATTTTCTTCACAAATGTAAATAAACCCAATCTGTTTCTTAAACGAGGGAGATTTTCAAACGGGACAGAATGTTTTTTTACCTCAATAGAAGTCAGTGATTGGTTGAAATTGCAGAAATTGAAGAAAAAATTAACAAATATCTTATAAACTATAGAATTTTCTCAATAAAGCCAAGAGAAAAAAAGATGTTTTATAAGCACATTCTACCAGTATACGAAGTTTAAAATGTTTTAGTTACCTAGAAATCATGTTAAAAACTGCCGTTCAAATCGAAAATATCCTGATTTTATTCTACATATCCTATGTCTGAATTTTTTATTTTAAGTTGAGTGATCTCATATAGAACTCTTTTGTTCATAGGTTTGTGTGAGTGGAAGTGACAGCTGAGGATTACACAGTCTCAGCTTGAATACTTTTACTGCGTCGGAGTAATACTTCGGATACAAGTAGGAGAACGTAAAAAACAAATAAATTTATGCATTGTGTTTGATTTATATTTATTTTCACGGTTATGAATATGATCCCATAATTAACCTGTGCAATTCATTTCTGCTGATATTTCTTTACGTGACTTGACACGTTAAATTGTCGGAGGACTAAACATAAGATTGAAATATCTTGTAAAACGAGTTTGTGATGTAGATTACATATTAAGTTCAAAATTGTCTTCAAGTAAAGAAAACTGATAATTATATTTCGGAACAAATGAGAAAGGATTTCATTAGATGAATGTAAATAGCTGAATCGCAAATATGTTCCCAACGGGCATCCCTGTTTCAGTTATCCGGTATGCCATTACGAATAATTAGATGCTCAATTTAGTCTTTGTGGTATTTGTTAATATACAACACCATGCTCTCAGCTAATGAATTTTACAAATAATTTCATGTTTCCATTTAGAAGTAAATTATTGAAAATGCTAAATATGTTCGTCTATTTCTATACTTAAATATATTTCTTTATTCATATGCTGACTTTATTCTTACGAATCAATAAAGTGAGTGCGAATCCTGAAATATGAATCATTATGGCTCGCTTAGCTATCAAGAATAAAATTTTTGCTTATGTATATTTACTTGCGTTTGTGTATACTTTTACCATATATTTATATCTTACTGACATTGGTCTCGAGGAAAACAATTTTGAGGAAGGAGATCAACAGGTACTTATTTTATCGATCTCGAAAAGACGAAAAACAAAGTCGAAATTAGCGAAATTTGTACTCAAAAAGTAAAACAGACGAAATGCCACTGAGCATTTTCCCCAGCGTGCTAATGATTTTGCCGGCTCGCTTTCCTCTGTGATGATCAATATTCAACTTAGATTACATGTGTAAACAACATAGTTCTTAAGTGAACGTGTCTTGCTTACAACCTAAACATATATGTGTTTAGAGTGTGGAGTTAACTATAAGTAACTTTTGTTTTCATTCTCTTTGGATTTACTTCCGTTTTTGGTGGTTTCGGTTTGGCTGCCCTTTCTAACATATAAGGCACCCTGTACATATACATACACACACACACACACACACATATATATATATATATATATATATATATATATATATATATATATATATAATGTGTGTGTGTGTGTGTGTATGTGTGTGTGTGTGTATGTATATGTACAGGGTGCCTTATATGTTAGAAAGGGCAGCCAAACCGAAACCACCAAAAACGGAAGTAAATCCAAAGAGAATGAAAACAAAAGTTACTTATAGTTAACTCCACACTCTAAACACATATATGTTTAGGTTGTAAGCAAGACACGTTCACTTAAGAACTATGTTGTTTACACATGTAATCTAAGTTGAATATTGATCATCACTGAGGAAAGCGAGCCGGCAAAATCATTAGCACGCTGGGGAAAATGCTCAGTGGCATTTCGTCTGTTTTACTTTTTGAGTACATATATATATATAATATAATATATATAATATAATATATGTATGTGTGCGAGTAGAGTATCTCTCTCTCCCTCTCTGTATATATATAAAAATCATGATTGTAGAAATCCAACCTACGAGAGGAACTTGGCTCACAGAATTGTTGTTGCAAAGTACAGTAACCCATTAAGATTAAATACAATGTATGGTGAACCTGCTTGTCAGATTAACAAAGTTACTGTAAATCCAGTTGATACACTAATCACGCAGAATAACATTAATAAGACGAAGAAGGAAGTTATATTCTTACACAACTTTATTCGTTTACATATTTCGAAAATGCTCGTGTAACTGTATTCACCATATACAAATTATTTTTATGAGTATACACAACCAATTAATTAACAAATTACGATTAATTAATGGTAGTTA
>NC_043004.1:44125089-44132589 GCF_006345805.1 Octopus sinensis | reverse complement strand
TAATAATATTATAACATTTATTGAAATAATGAATTCTTTAGCTCATGAGTGCCATTTCGATGGATAATCTGAAAGACTCTATTAGTCATGGAATCCCTCACTAGTAGTAGGTTGGACTGCCTTTGCTGCAGCTTTGATGGTCGCCCATAAGATATCTTTCCGCGTAAATTGGCGTCCATCGGCATAACAATCTTGTTTAATTATAGATCAACAATTTTCGATAGGGATGAGATCCGGAGATGCTGGTAGCAAAACTATCTTCATGCCGTAAGACCCAAGTAATGGTTAGGCGGTCTCAGCAGAGTGGGAGGGAACGTCGTGATGCTTGAATACAAGATTGCTTAGACGTAACAGCGGATCCAAGACCTCGTTCAGGCGATTGCACTAGGCGGCTGCGGTCAATTTAACCCCTTCAAGCACCCTGACTGGGCCAGCAAGTTTGTCTCCAATGATGCCAGCCCACAACATAACACGTCTACAATGTCGTTGACGTCGTAAAAGTTGGTGGCGCTCATCTTAAACCATTTGCCCAACCATCATGTCCTTCAAGGTCACCCTGGTTTTGTCAGTGAACAGAACACAACTCATGTCAAACGTCATGTACTTTTGAATCCATTGTATTTTTCAATATTTTTCATAGCAAAATTAGAGCTTTGTTAAGAAAAGATGTGAACAAATTATGAATAGAAGTTATTAATATCAATTTGTAGAAAAATCATATTCTTTTGGTCCTTCAACTTTATAAGCCACTGTATTACAAAACACTTTATTCAAAGAATAAGTCCGGGGGTACTGATATTAAAAAAGAGACAAAACGATGTACTTTTGCTTTCTCTCACCCAGACAATATCACATTTAAATGGGCAAATATGTCTTACTGTAGGATTTTCCTCGAAATTAAGTTTATGGTTCTTTAGGTTAATTCTCTGTATTCTAGCTCCATAGGATTCCGTAAGGTCTCCGGCATTAAGTTATTTTGTTATTTTAAATTCAGGTAAACTGATTTATATATAGAGTCGAATGAAAATGTTGTAATTCGCACATAATTCATTCTAGTAAGTTCATTATATTTCTAATACTAAGATTATAAATGTCTCCTCTTTTATCAGAATGTACAAAAATTCCTGAGGCACTTATCAGTTTTTTAATTAAATAATCTGATTTACGTAGACGTTCATTATAACGAAGAGGAAGGCCTCTGTATATGATGTTTTTAATAGTATTTACCAAGTTTTTCTCTATTTTCCAAATCTAATTAGATGTTGGATTTGAGGTAGATTTTTATGAGCTTTCAAGTAATATCTTAAGTAGCTAGCAGATTTAATTTTACATCCCTGTATGAAATTTTATCGAAGAAATATGCTTTCTATTGCATAGTTATAATAAATGAACTTGTGTTATATATTAACGATTTCATACATTTGTTTCTCGTTGGTATAGGAATATCCTTTAGCAAAACGTCCAAATATACTCTTTTCCATTTTAGAGATTAACAATTGCAAGCACGTTAATAAATATAGACAGGTTATATTATCAGAGAATTTTAAGTAGGTGGGTCGGGTACATCCCAGCCGTTTCCTCTTGAAACAAATGTTAGAATTTCTTCACCATTACATGGGATTCGTTTCGGAATAGGAATTGCAAACATTTTAGAGATTTTCTATTGGAAACTCGTCAGGTAAGGAAATCGAATGCTACAAAATTTACATCTCGATGAAGCATGTACATAGAGTTAATAATCAGAAGTAGTATAAGTATTTGGCGGACAGAAGAGAGACAAACTGAGGACCCAGTTATACGCACATGTACGGGTACAGGGACACTCACACTGATTAAATATATATCTAATATATATATATATATATATATATATATATATATATATATATATTATATATATATATATATATATAATATATAAATATATATATATATATTATACAAACACACAAACACGTACACCGCGCACACACACACATTTATGTGAAGAGAGAGAGAGAGAAACATTTATGATTGTATTCGCATATAACCATGCTCTCAAAGATACGCATTCGCATAATCTCATACGCACACACACACACACATATATATATAAATATCTATCTACCTATCTATCTATCTATCTATCTATCTATCTATCTATCTATCTATCTATCTATCTATCTATCTATCTATCTATCTATCTATATATATATATATATATATATATATGTGTGTGTGTGTGTGTATAAAGTTAATCCAAGCATGAAAACACAAAGAGAAAACACAGCAACGCGAGGACGTGGAACAAATATAGTATTATATTTATATGTATATATATTGTCAGGGAGTATAACTTCAAACTTACAGGGAAAAATTCAATTTAGTATTAAATAAATTTCACAATATAAATATGTAATATATATATATATATTATATAATATATATATATATTATATATATATATATATATATATATATATATATTAGAGTAAAACAATATTATATATTTAAACAATAATAGACAAAAACCATATCATATAGAAAAAAATAATATTCATTATAAAACATAGATCACAAAATGTACAATATATGAATAAACAATATATAATAAGTAAAAAGACTACGTACGATTCGTGGCTATAACTTCAATTCGAATTACAATTAAATTTAAACTTAATGGAAAAACAATTCAATTTAAAAGTATAGTCACTCCTCAGCTCAACAATAATACATATAATGAGAGAAGACTGAGTCTCAAAATCTGGTTGTCACTGCAGAGCCTGCTCAGACAGAGGAATTAGGAATAGTGGATGGAGAGCTTGGTGTGTTTAGGGTGGAATGAGAAGTTGAGGTATGCCTGTGAGTCTGTGTGTTTGTATTGGATACAGGTGGTGAGCGTGGAGTGATAAATGCTGACCGAAATGTCAAGAAAGGCGGCGGAAGTGTCGGAAATAGTGCAGGAGAAGTTGAGGGCAGCATGGAAGGTTTTGACAAAAGAGAGAAAGGCGTCTAGATCTTCGCGAGAAAGTGAGGTCGCATCAGCAAAGTTGACACTATAACGACCGTATTGTTCGGGAGTGTGACCATTGAAACTTGAGAATATTTGGGCCTCAACATAGCCAACGAAAAGCTTCGTATAGTTGGGACCCATTCTCAGCTTCAGCAGTGTATACGACACACTATCTGCGTCCTTGTATTTTATATTTCCTAACAAGGTAGTTTAGCATCCCCACTCACCAATATTATTCCATACTTACAGGAAAAATTCAATTTAGAAATATTAAATCAAAATTTCACAAAATATAATAAATAAAAAAAACACCTTTTATCAATTAATATAATATTTCTATCATATGTAATTTTCTAGATAGTATAATTAATTTTTTTAATTTTGAATTGATAAAATGTTTTTTCTCATTTGTACATACATACATGCATACATACATGCATATATATAATATATATATATATATATATATATATATATATATATATATATAATATATATATATATATATATATATATATATACATATATATACGTATATAATATATATATAATATATACATGTGTATAATATATATGTAATATATAATATATGATATACATATAATGTATAATATATAATATAATATATACCTAATATATATAATATATATATATATAATATATGATATATATATTATATATATAATATATATTATATATAATATATATATATATATATATATATGATACATATAATATATATATATATAATATACATATTTTTTTTATATATAATATACATAATATTTTTTTAATATAATATATATATAATATATAATATATTTATATATATATATGTATATATATATATATAATATATAATATAATATATTATAATATAATATATCATATATAATATAGATATCATATATATCATATATATGTATACATATATATACAGAGAGAGAGAAGAGAGAAATAGAAAGAAGGAAGAAAGAAAGAGAAAGAGAGAGTGAGTGAGAGAAAGTAAAGTTTCATTGCCAATAAAACAATATAACGTGGCAATACTGGTTAGAACCATTGTTACTGTATTTAACCCATGAAGCATTGGCTCTAGCAGTCTATAAGACACACTACCTGTGTCCTTACATTTTATACGTTCAAACAAAGGAGTTTAGCGTCCCCACTTACCTCAAAGCAATATCTGCATACTAGTAAACACTCCTTTCCTTTGGATGGTTTAAGTTGCTTTGGTGGTATTTTTCCCGAAATTATTGAACTACCGATAAAGTTAATGCATAGCATGGCATATTTACGTGTCCGTTTAAATTAGGAAGGGAAAATTAAATTGAAGATTGCCGGGTATTGCTGAGGTGTTGCACTTTAATGATAACAGAACATATTAGTTTGCAATCGATGCAAAGGGGAGCCACGGAAGTGTTTTTGTAGTAGATTATGAATAATGACTATAAAACAGCCAGTTAATGGTCTAATGAAACTGCGAGTTTAGGGTGCAAATTCTTCAGAGAGATAAGCTAACAAAAGCTCTTTTATTCTGTCTTCCCTCATAGTGAATGCTGCATAAAGTTAAATTTGTATAGAGTTTTCTGAAAGATACGTATATTTCGTTAGTGGAGGCAAGACTCTGATTTAAAGATTGATTTTTGGGACGCATCATATGCGATTGTTTAAAAAAGGCTAGAAGGACAATGTTAAAAGGTATTTGAATCAACGTACAACGGACGAAATATCATAAAGGTTGGTTAAATAAGCATCTTTAAATTGAAAAACACATTGGTAGGTAAACAAAAGTATCAACAAATAGAAGAGAAGAAAGGGAACATCCCCTTTCAAGTAACTCAGAATAGGTAAAGGTAAGCTTACCAAAGTTTAATGCAGTTTAATTATGGAGATTAAGATTGTTTGGTATTGGATATTCATCGTGTAGAGTGTTCCTCGTTGATTTAATCTCCATGGAAGTCGAAATAAATAAATAGACAAAATCCTTTCACTTCTATAAAATGATTAAAAAGTATGGAATACCCTAGAATCAAAAGACTATACCCATTTACATCTATTTACAACGTTATAGTGCATGACAATCCTTGGAGCATAGTAATGTGTGTGTAAAGTTTGCTGAAAATCGCTTGAGAATTGTGTAACTGTATGCGTTAGTCATTATACACAAGCATACTGTGGTTTATATAATACACACACACACACACACATACACACACACACACACACACACACACACACATATATATATATATATATATATATATATATATATATATAACATGGGAAAATGCGGGAAATAATATTCTTAACGTTATAAACCTGGAAAATTATAGGACAAGTTCTTACACAGAGAAGTGTTCAGGAAAACTCACTACATTTGGTAAAGTGCAGAGCAAGAAACGTTTTGCTCAAAATATTGCACCTGAAGATAAAATGTCAAATAAAATATTTAGATTTAGAAAATATTACCTTTTACTATAACTAAAAGTTTTATTCCAAGTTATCACTTGAATAGTAAAAATATCTCAAGATATGTTTTTCACTTTAAAAAATCCTTGTTTTCAATTATTATTTAATAATAAGTAATTTTGAAAATAGGTAATAAAAAATTATAGTAGTACATAATTAGTATAATAAATAGAATAATACAAACATTAGTTATATATTAGAGTAAAATCTACCTATAACAGCAAATTCACAGTAAAATTTGCTTGAGTTATTGTCAAGTCTTCAGATTATTAGTCTTGAGCCAATGACTATGATTTACATAATGAAATTACCTACCATTTACTATTCCACATTGCGTAAGTCTTTAGCTATATTGCTACTTGTGGTTCTCATTTTTTAAGTACCTTTTTTAAATTATAATGTTACTTTGTAACTTCAATGATATAATATTTGATATTCAAATTTTATCCTTAGCTGCAATATTTTAAGTAAATATTTTCTTGTTCTGTATTTTACCAGATATATTAAGTTGTCGTAAACTTTTCCATGAGTAATATCTTGGATCTTTTCGGTTTGAACGGCAGTTTTTAACTCTTCCTATGTAACTAAAAACAGTTTTTAACAATTCTTAGGTAATTAAAAATTATTAAACTTCGTATACTGGTAGAATGTGTTTATAAAACATCTTTTTCTCTTGGCTTTATTAAGAAAATTCTATAGTTTGCAAGATATTGTTTTTTTTTTCAATTTCTGCAATTTCAACCAATCAGTGACGTCTATTGAGTTAAAAAGCATTCTGTGCCGTATGAATATGTCACTCGTTTAAGAAACAGATTGGGTTTATTTACATTTGTGAAGAAAAAAGTTACCCTTCCCCCACCCCAAAACCTAACTAACCCTAACCCTAAAAGAGATTGAAATGCAATAGATCGATTCTAGGGTCATAATTGTGGGTGACAATTTGATATGATACCGCGAGAAAAAACTGCCGTTCAAACCGAAAAGATCCAATAACTTTTCTTGTAATTTTCTAGGTTTATAATGTTAAGAATATTATTTCTCTTGTTCGCATTTTTCGATGTAATTCATATCTTTTTTCCACACTATGTTATTATGCCTATCAATAATGTGTCAAATGTGCCAATTAACGGTGTCATTGATAATTTTCCCTACCTCAATGACGCAGGTGACATTATAAATGTCCCCTTATAGAACTATATTAATAAAAACGTATAGAACTTTTTTATCACCCTCAAATTCGAGAAGCAAATACTCAAAATGTTTTATCATAGCATGATATTGATATCATAAAAATTCTTCGAATTATGCTCTATCATTTAAGCGTGATTTAAATATAGTCTGTTTTTAAATAAAAGAGTTAATTATACTTAAATGCAATGTTTGGCTTACTTATATATATTTTTTCCTGATATTTTACCTCACATCTTTTTGATACGAATTTTTGTTGCGTGGGAGCAATACTTAAAAAGTTATCATACTTTTTTCTATTATTGAAGCTAAGAGAAATATAGTTTGCTCTTAAAAAAAAAAGCTAATTAGATCTAAAGTTGTTTGGAGGCGTTACTTATACTCCTGTAACGTTGCTACAAATTTCAATGTAAACATTTTCTATTAGTTCAAATCGCTATTTTTTATACCAAAATGTTGCTAGGGGCCAGCCCTCTTCAAAACTGTTAACAGTTTTCAAATTCGTTAACAACTTAATTAGTGACAAGCTCTGAAATTTGCTGCGCATGAGTAAATTGCGGCCTTAAGAATATTATTCAACTACTACCGTAATTGAATGATACACACACATATGCGTGTGTATATATATATATTTATATATATATCCGGTTCTTGACTGATGATTGAGGGCTTCGAATGTCCCGTCCGTGTTTTTTGTGTCGTCTTCTAAATGTTTCACGTTCTTGTCCCAGTTTGTATATTTTTTTACTTTTACATACATACATATATATATATATATATATATATATATATATATATATATATATATATATACGTACGTCTATATGCATGTATAAATTGTAAGGATTTGC
>NC_043004.1:44092589-44120089 GCF_006345805.1 Octopus sinensis | reverse complement strand
ATTTAACATGTATCTCACAAAAATTAACTCCAACTCTCTCTGACTGACCATCAAATACAACAACTCGAGGCTTTACTCTCTCAAAAGTACGCAACAATTTGCGCTGAAGGCTCTCTGTGTATTTCCATTTATATTGTGACACAGTCCATTAGTATCTAGCAAATAGGGGCGTTCTACTTCCACACAACAGTATGTATGTATGCATGCAGGTATGTATGTGTATGCATGTATGTATGTATACCTATATATAATTATTAGTCACAGAAGCAGTATTAATAAAAAAGCAACCTTTATATCCAACGAAACGTGGAAGTATTATTAGAGTCACGGATACTTCGTTGAGAGAACCTCTCATATGGTCACATATGTATTGTCCCCTTTGTCTGTCCTTGTTTGTCCCCCTCTATATTTGGGTAGTGGTGGATCTTTTCGGTTTGAACGACAGTTTTTTTCTAGCGGTGTCGTATGAAATTGTCACACATAATTATGACCCTAGAATCGATCTATTGCATTTCAATCTATTTTAGGGTTAGGGTTAGCGTTAGGGTTAGGGGAGGGGAAGGGTATCATTTTTTTCTTCACAAATGTAAATAAACCCAATCTGTTTCTTAAACGAATGACATATTCATACGGCACAGAAAGCTTTTTAACTCAACAGACGTCACTGATTGGTTGAAATTGCGGAAATTGAAGAAAAAAACAACAAATATCTTACAAACTATAGAATTTTCTCAATAACGCCAAGAGAAAAAGATGTTTTATAAACACATTCTACCAGTGTACGAAGTTTAAATTATTTTAGCTGCCTAGAAATTATGTTAAAACTGCCGTTCAAACCGAAAAGATCCCTTGTGGCTAAGAAAGAAACCGAGAACCTCTGATATGGTCACATGATACATAAAAACACAAATTTTGTTTCGTTGGAAGATGGAAATGAATTCGACCTGCTGTATCTCCTCAGTGGCAGGCGTAAAGCATCCGCATAGCAAACAAATATCTGTGACAGTGATATATGCATTTTCAGCGGCCATTCCACTTAATTAAAAAATAATTATTAACGACAAAAGCAATCTTTATATTCTGCCTAAAACTCCGTTATTTCCGTTTATTTCCGCTATTTCCGTCTTTATCAGAAGTCCTTTCATAGTAACGAAAACTCTATTCGGCTCTTTAGTAATACATCACCGGGATGCTGTATTTAAAGGTACACACACACACACACACAAACACACAAACACACAGAAACACACACATATATGTATTAGCGGATTTTCTGTTATGTGTAAGTAGCTGACTATACAGCAGGATTGGATCCTTTCGGTTTGAACGGCTGTTTTTTTCTAGGGTTAGGGTTAGATAGGGCTAGTTAGGGTTAGGGGTGGGGAAAGGGTATCTTTTTTTCTTCACAAATGTAAATAAACCCAATCTGTTTCTTAAACGAGGGACATATTCATTTTGCACAGAATGTTGTTTACCTCAATGGACGTCATTGATTGGTTGAAATTGCAGAAATTTAAGAAAAAAACAAATATCTTACACATTATAGAATTTTCTCAAAAAAACCAAGAGAAAGAGATGTTTTATAAACACATTCTACAAATATATGAAGATTAAAATTGTTTAGTTACTTAGAAATCATGTTAAAAACTGCCGTCCAGACCGAAGAGATCTGCAAGATTTATTAGAAGTCATAGTACTTCATATGACATCACTTTTAGTATTTAGCCACTGGAATACCTTTCTACACGTATCTCCGGTATATTTTCAACGTATAGCGCATTTCGTCACAAAGATTTCCGCCGATGATTTACTGATTAATGATATATATTTTTTTTATACCTACATTGCTACTCGGTGCTTCTGCTTCTTAGGTATCACACAATAATAGATGCACAAAGATTTGGGATCTTTTCGGTTTGAACGGCAGTTTTATCTACCGGTGTCATATGAAATTATCACCCATAATTATGACCCTAGTATCTATCTATTGCATTTCAATTTGTTTTAGGGTTAGGGTTAGAGTTAGGGTTAGGGTCAGGGTTAGGAGTGGGGGAAGGGTATCTTTCTTTCTTCAGAAATGTAAATAAACCCAATCTGTTTCTTAAACGGGCGACATTTTTATACGGCACAGAATGTTTTCACCTCAATAGACGGTCATTTATTGGTTGATATTGCCAAAATTGTAGGAAAAAAACAAGAAATATCTTACAAGCTATACAATTTTCTCAGTAAAGCCAAGAGAAAAAGATGTTTCTACCAGTATACGAAGTTTAAAAGTGTTTAGTTACGTGGAAATTATTTTCTAAAACTGCCGTTCAAACCGAAAAGATCCAGATTTGAAACGAAGTTCTATCTGATATAATACTGCAGAGTGCGCATCCCTATCATGAGTGAGTGATATTCCTGGGTTTACCAACCTACTCCTCACAATTCCCTATCGAATTGCAAGAATCATTGTATTCAGCGTCTCGATCTACCAAAAATAACTGTGACACATACCACGAATCAAATCGTAAAAATGAAAGACGTATTGGGTAATTATATCCTGAAAACTATGTTTAGCTCATACACAAGAGAATCCTTACGGAGTTTGATCATGAGTTTGCTCAATGAAGGCCTACATAATTAGCAACAAATCTGTTTCGTCCTTTGTTTCAATGCCCTCCTGCTAGAAATATCAACCAAATATACTTTCAACAATGGTAACCTCTAAGTAGTAGCAAATTATTTAGTATTGCATACAAGAAATCTGAATTAGAAAAAATAGATGAATTGCTCACGGTTGGAATGTATTTTTATCATATGTCTCCTCGATTAAGTCCGACGTGGGTATATATAGTGACCTAGCCAGTACCATCAAATATATCACTAAGGTACACGTGCAATGATATCTTAATAATAGTGTAACTTGAGACTGCGTGCGAACTATTAATTAGCTTCTTTTCATATAATGATTACGGCTAGAGTTTATTGCTGACAATTAATTTTGAAATGCCCATCATTAATGACGGTGGCTTCATTAAGATCGACATTAGCAACACTCAAATTAGCGTAGAGTTTCAACAGAATGTAGTTATGTCGTCCAAAATGTGCACAGGTAGAAATTTTCACTTAAATATATTTGTATCACTGTTTCTATTCGAAATTATTTTTGCAGTAACCATCCGTTTAACTCACTAACTGTATCTTAAGAAATAAACTAACTGTTGCACTTTTACGACATTTGCAAATACCAAGTAGCAAGTTCTATTATTGGCAGTCAATATTTAGCACCAGGTCGGCTTTATATGTACCATATAGGATCAAAAACATTACAATAATGAACTCATATCTTAGTGTATTTAGATTTCATTAAGCAGTGCAAAGTTTCTGGTGGCAGAAAGCAATTCCGGAGAGATTTGAGTATCATATCTCTGAACAGATGTCGTAGTTCACTGGTGAAAAATGCCGACTCGTTGTTGAGGACGCGGGAATGTTGACACGTTCTTAGAAAAATCCCTTTGCTATTTAACTTCGACTAAAAACAGAATGAGTTGAGAGTGTGATATACAAGCAACCCTATTCAATCAGTGACAGTCATATTTATATTTGCTTGTAATCTTAGAGGTACTTGAGTAACTTCAGTGTCATTTAGCTAGTAAACATGGTAGGTTGGATAATCCTGTAGAGACTCCCAAGCAATGGAATATATGCTATGTTATTACCATGAAGTGTAAGATGGTTTACATACATATATCCATCTAACTTTTCACTTTTTCTCTTTATCTCCTCCTCTCAACATTTCCTTCGTCAGCTCAACATTTCTTAATTTGGATTTGAAAGCACTAAAAATCGAACATACCCGTCTGATATGAGTAATCTCAGACAAACCATCTTCAACTGCGGTACTAACAAATTCAAAAGCACGAATGAGGTCTTGCACTTCTCCCACTTCCATCCACGTGAGTTATCGAGTAAACAATTTTTTACGGTGATAACCGTAGTAAAAGCAGGGGGAGAGAAATTGTATTATCAATAATAAAAGGGTAAAATTAATTAATTATTAATTAATTTCACCAAGTAGTGTTCGGTATGTAAAAGGACCATTCAAGGTATATTTAAAATATTATGTTATATAATTAGGGCTCAGTAAAATAAGTTACTTTACCACACACTAAAACTTTTAGAAATAGCAGCCAAAAAGTTTTTTTTAGCCATTTCTTCTACTATAAGAAAAATCTCCCATACAGCGTTTACTCAAAAAGCGGGAGAAGTGCAATACCTCATTCGTACTTTTGAATTTGTTAGTACTGCAGTTGAAGATGGTTTGTCTGAGATTACTCATATCAGACGGGTATGTTCGATTTTTAATGCTTTCAAATCCAAATTAAGAAATGTTGAGCTGACGAAGGAAATGTTGAGTTTCAAATTCAACTAATCCAAAAACGTAACGTTCTCAAATGATCTTTGTACATGTGATATTTTGTTATTTTTCCCTCCATATCTACATGAATTATTTTTGAGTAAACACTGTATGGCTAAAAAAACTTTTTGGATGCTATTTCTAAAAGTTTCAGTGTGTGGTAACGTAAATTATTTTACTGAGCCCTAATTATATAACATAATATTTTAAATATACTTGAATGGTCCTTTTACATACTGAACACTACTTGGTGAAATTAATTAATAATTAATTAATTTTACTCTTTTATTATTGATATATATATATATATATATATATATATATATATATATATATATATATATATATATATATATATAATATATATATATATATTTAGATAGATAGATAGATAGATAGATAGATAGATAGATAAACACAATTTTGCTTGACATCTGTTTACATGCATATGCACACGAGCACACATCTGTACATAAATCATAAATTCAGAAACAAAAACATTTACACAAACACAGACACGCACAGACACGCGCACGCACACACACACACGCACAAGCACACACACACACACACACACACACACAACACACACACACACACACACACACACACAAGGAAACACAGACACACATGCACACACTCAGGCACACACACATATGTATAGAAATTTATAGTTACATGGCGAAGAAAATTACAGAAACCTGTAGAGAAAAACAGAATCTATGTACTCGACAGCAGTTTCAGGAAGTTAGACTTACGTGATAATCATATTTTCCATAATTTGCAGGTGGAATATGCAAAATAAAATCACGGGCATGCAACGGGAAATATAATCGCATGGAGATACTTCAATAAATCTGGTCCTCCTCATTGAGAGATTTGTCAATGTGGTTCATATAGTATTGAGAAAGATTTAAACAGTTGAAGAAAGACAGGAGGTGGAAGATGAACGAAAGGCTGAAAAAAGAAGGAAGATTTCTACGGCATTCATATGAAGAAACGGGAGAATGGAAAAAATGGAGTGAGAAAGGGAAAAAGTAAATTTAAAGTCAGTGTGGTTAATGTAAATGTCACTGGTGCTCAAGGTAATCTATCTAGGCAAATAATAGAATCATGGGATTAGCAGATCACTAAGCCAAAACCGATATACATACATACGAAGATACATTCGCACAAATGCATACACGGAAGGATCATTAATAGGTGTAGGAGTGGCTGCGTGAAAAGTACATGGTTCCGAGTTCAGTCCGACTGCGTGGCACCTTGGGCACCTTGGGCAAGTGTCTTCTACTATAGCCACGGGCCGACCAAAGCCTTGTGAGTTGATTTGGTAGACGGAAACTGAAAGAAGCCCGTTGTATATATGTATATTTATATATATATATATGTGTGTGTGTGTGTGTGTATGTTTGTGTGTCTGTGTTTGTCCCCCTAACATCGCTTGACAACCGATACTGGTGTGTTTACGTCCCCGTAACTTAGCGGTTCGGCAAAAGACACCGATAGAATAAGTACTAGGCTTCCAAAGAATAGTCCTGGGGTCGATTTGCTCGACTAAAGGCGGTGCTCCAGCATGGCCACAGTCAAATGACTGGAACAAGTAAAAGAGTAAAGAGTAAAAGAGTATACACAGTATACACACACACACACACACGCACACACACACACACACACACAAACATACTCGCATATATATGCGCACGTATACAATTATGAATGTGTGGGTGGGTGGGTGTTTGTGCAACTCTAAATGTGTGTTATATCAAGATAAATTTTAGCATTTCTACACTATACGTTCCTGAAGCAGGAGTACGCACGCTGCAGTCCATTGAATTAAACGCAAAGAGACGACGCAACATCAGTTTAAATGATGCTAAATAGAAATGGAAAATATCTTTACCTCGGTTTCTTGAAAAGATTTAGCGACAATAGGAAAATAAAGAAGTAATGATATGAATTAATATTCAAATAAATAAATAAACAATCCAATAGCAAGATATCTTGAAATCAAAGGAGATATGTTGATTAGAATGATTGATATCCAATTTTGAGTGTCAACGTCCAGTTTTGAAATTGCTGATAATGAGATTGTATGTTATGAGAATTTATTTCAAACAACCATTGATTCTTAGATAAAAGATGAAAAAAAGTGAGGGAAAAAATTGACATGAAAAAATATTTGAAAAATATGATTAATTGTTGCTACAAAATCTAACATGAGTTTTGAGTAATTGCAACTTGAATCAAAGAGCAAAAGATATTTTTGTCTGATAAAGTTTCTCGTATGATTATTTTTTTAAGAAGCCGATATTCGAACATAGTGATAGCTATTAACTACTATAAAACAAGCAAAAGGAAACGAATATTTTATGAACATAACAAAAAGTAAGGGAAAAATCCAGTGCAAACAATATAAGCAAGTCACATCGGTATTTGATAAGGTTTTGTACAAGGAAACGTGCACATTTGAATTGTGTCTGCTTTTTTCTTGCTTCTCCCATGTGGTTCAATAATATAGTAGAGCAGAAAACAGATAGGAATCGACTCTGAGATTTTAAAAAGTCTTCAAAGAATTTTCATTAGTACTAGCAATAATAAAACAACAGTAAAATTAATAATCCTTTCAACTTTAGGCACAAAGCCTGACATTGTCGGAAAGTGGGTAAATTGATTACATCAACACCAGTGCTCAAATCCCAAAGAATGAAAAGCAACGTTGACCTCGGCGGAATTTGAAAATACAACGGAAGGACAATGAGCTTTTTCCCAGCGTGCTGACGATTCTGCCAGCTCACCGTCTTGCTGATGATGATGAAGAGGATGACGATAATAATAATAATAATGATGATAATGATAATAATAATAATAATGATAATAATAATAATATTAATAATAATAATAATAAAAATAATAATAATAATAATAATGATAATAATAATAATGATAATAATAATAATAATAATAATAATAATAATAATAATAATAATAATAATAATAATAATAATAATAATTAGAAGAAGAAGAAGAAGAAGAAGAAGAAGAAGAAGAATTGGAGGTAACCAGTTTGTAAAAGTGTTAAGCTGGAAACTGTGCCAGAAATGAGGATTTGAAGGTGAAAATACGTGGTATAATCACAGAGTCGAAAGAGTCCTGGAGTCGGAGAAATGTAAGATTTTGTGGGACATTCCTATTTAAACGGACAAGAAGTTAGAAAACAATAAACCGGACATAACAGTTACAGATGAGTAAAAGCGAAATTGCTTACTTACCGACCCATCATGCCCGTTTGATTCTAGGATCATAAAGAAAGTGGAAGAAAAACAAATTTTAAAAAATTACAATCCCTAATATTTGAAATTTGAAATTTTGGAGCATGAGAACAGTAAAAGTAGTGCCTATAATAGTTGGTGCACTCGGAACAGCAAGCGAACATGTAGACAAGTGGCTGAAGGTGAAATATTAACAAGTGGTTGAAAATGGAATAGAATGCTCTGTAGAGCTCCCACAAAATGTTTGTCTCTTAGAGACTCGAAGAATTAGCAGAGGGTTCTAATTACTTGAAAGACAGCTGAAAACCTGTGGATGCCATGGGTCACAGGTTGTAATCAGTTACCCACATAAATCCTATCAGGATTAAGACCGAACGTGATCCAAACCTAAATAATAATTCCTTGAAATTTTGGTTCAAGACTATCAATTTTGCGGGAAGGGTAAGTCGATTTCCACCGTTCCAGTGTTCAACTGGTACTTATTTGATTGAACAAAAAAGACCTGCAGAAATATTTAGGACAGCAGGAACACAAAGACAGCGGAGATTTATTAAAAGCTGTGTGAGTAATAAAACAATAGCAAACAATTAGGAAATTCTCAAATACATTCTCCAGTTGGGAGGAAACACTATCCAGGGGTGAGCAAATAATTCAACACAACTCAAACGCAAACGGTAACATAAAAGTGCTCCTCTGTCCTCAGTACTTTCTCAACATCACTACCAACCCTTTTTTCATAGGACATTTTTCCGTTGTGCTGCCTGTTGAGGTAGACCTCTGCCAAGATGCCCGAGAATATATCTAACATATGAAAATAAAAATTATAGTGCAGGCCATCTGGCCACGGCGAATTCTCCTTTGTGGACCCCGTTATTGCTTCCCGAATTCCATGCGGCGTAGTCGAGTATTTGCTGAAATCTACCACCCTAGTTGAGAGTCATCGCAGAGTGTTAATGCAGGTGCCGTGGTCCACCTCTGTCTCTGGTACACCGCCCATCCAAGTAACTGAAACAAATACTTCTGAAACGCCGAACATGTCTGCTTCGAATGGAGTAACATGTGACCCACGCGATCCGACATTGTACGAACTGCCGAGTTGTTACTTCAATGCGCCGTCACAATCCTGACTTATCGAATCGCGTTACTTTACTGATATCGTAGACCATGTGCACTAGCACAAACACGGCCAGGTTCGTGCTTAACATTGAATACAAGGCGAATGATCTATCCCGCTGCAGCATGTCAATCGCATGCCTCTTCTAAGAACCTTTCCTAGATTATTATATAGTACTTCCTCGAATCCAGATATATTTCTCTATCATGATTTCAAAACTAAGCCTCAATCGATTGTTATATGATAGCCCATTTCAGGACTAACTATCATTGGTTGTTGACGTATGGCCCTATCAAATCTCACTGAACTACTTCTCTAGTAAGAACTCTGTATATTTGAAGTGTCGGGATAGATGTATTTAATTTTTATTGAACGGATCCTGTGTACGCAGTACAGTTTTATAAATTTGCTTTCAGTATCATTCGCAAATTAGAATAGTTAACACCGTATGTTTCCCCTAACTACTGGGCTAAAGAATATGTTCATATGATATGGATGAGCTGTTAGTTCTTAACTATGGCCGCATCACCATATTCACAGGATCCAGCTGGTACTTATCAGTTAGTTGCACTTACTGAGATAGTTGCGTACTGTTTTTCACCCCTTCTTTTCGTTAGCTCACGCAATCCAAATTCATGATTTCCAAAATTACATTGCCAACTCCGCATCCCATTCCACATCAGCTCAGTGATCCTTACAGTCAACATATATATATATATATATATATATGTGTGTATGTATGTGTGTGTATGTATGTATATATATATATACGTATATATATATATATATATATATATATATATATATATATATATATATTATATATATATATATTATATATATATATATATATATAGGGAGAGTTTACGAAAGAAACAAAAGACGAAGACAGGTGGTGTACAAAACAAACAGATGTATTAGTATAACGCTCAGGAATAGAAAGTCTTTTACATTTCGAGCCTACGCTCTTCTACAGAAAGATACACAGAAAAAACAAGCAGAGAAAAAAATGTGTAGTGGCTAAACGCGTTCCGTAGAGGGAGGAGTAGAATATTCATTAACATTTGAAAAATTGCAACTTTTATATTCGAAGAGTATTTGAAACCTCATCTGATAATAAACATGCGACGGATAAGCACAGGGTGTTCCAAGTATTGTAGAGACAAATAATTGCTTGATAATCGCTTTTATGGGTATAGTTGTGATACAATAATATCATGTTAACTTTACTTTCCATGTCATTTTTTAGCTGTGATTTGAAATTACGTTGATACTACAAAAAATATGCAATTTTCTTAAAACAAATATATTTAGCAATAAATTAAGAAAAAATATAATAAAAAGTATTCCAATTGTTTTCTTGTTTCAATATCTCAACACTTAGATAATATCAACTCACTTAAAAAAGTATTCAAAGTTGTGATTTTAAAAAAATACCAAGTTAAAACATTTATGTTCTTTACCCAATGGAAGCTTTAACCGGTTTCGTGGCAAATTTATAAAATGTAGTTTATTCCCTCCGCTAACGAATGTACTCATATATAAGGATCAAAACATTGGTACAAGAGTTTCGAAACGACTTATTTCAAAGTTTTCAACTGTAATCTCATTCAAATTTCCGATGGTTGGTGATTAGCATCACACTTGAAAATCTGAGTACCAACAAATTTGAAACTAGCTGTTCTGATCCAAACATGTAATTCTCAACACATGTGTTGAGTGCCCTTCTTTCGTTTGCCCAATCACACACACATATATATATATACACACACACATATACACGCATATATATATATATATATATATATATATATATATATATTAAAGCGGCGAGCTGGCAGAATCGTTAGCACGCCGGGCGAAATGCGTAGCCGTATTTTGTCTGCCGTTACGTTCTGAGTTCAAATTCCGCCGAGGTCAACTTTGCCTTTCATCCTTTCGGGGTCGATAAATTAAGTGCCAGTAACGCACTGGGGTCAATGTAATCGACTTAATCCGTTTGTCTGTCCTTGTTTGTCCTCTCTGTGCTTAGCCCTTTGTGGGTAGTAAAGAAATATATATATATGTGTGTATGTGTGTGTGTATTATCCACATCTTGTTTTCGGCATGTCCCTAGTAGTGTGTCTTCAGAGCATGGTCTTCACATTCGGCTAGCAGGCGTCATCCGCGGCACTGCACTTTAATCACAGGATCGATGTATGGAGCTCTGCAGATATAAGCCGAAACATCGTCGTACTAAATAAAGTTTACAGTACACGCTGCCTTCCTTTTCAATAGTTTAAAAATATATAAAAATGTGTGTGTGCGTGTATGTGTGCAAGCTTGTATATATTTCGATGTATATACGTGTTTCTAAGTTTAATTGTATACCCACCTGTGTGTATACTTTGCTGGAGCAATGAAACATAAGGCTATCCACAGCATATATAGAACTGAGAGCATAAATTGCCGGAAAGAATGCAGTAATCATTATCGGAAATTATCTCGAAAGCCTTACTGCATAAATAATAATGTTTTATCCTGTATGTAAGAAGCTACCAATTTTGAGAATAAGGGGATTAGCTGACACAATCGACTTATTTTAGCGACTGCAAAAAATATGAAAGGATAAGTTGGCCTCTGTGATATTTGCAATCAGTAAGAACAGAATAGGAAAAAAAAATAGCGCACAAAGATTCTTGCAGCTTATAACCTTAAGGAATTAATAACAAAGCTAAATCTACTATGTACATATATTATAATATGTTATTTGCTATTGAAATATTTAGTTATTCGATCTTCATGCCATATTTCCTACATAAACATCACTTACATCAATGTTAATTTCATTTCAGAATTTACTGTGTATTCTCTTGCTTAAGGTGTTTTCGATATACATAGGTGTAGTAGTGGCTGTGTGATAAGTAGCTTGCTTACGAACCACATGGTTCCTGGTTCAGTCCCACTGCGTGGCCCCTTGCGTAACTGTCTTCTACTATAGCCTCGGGCCGACCAGAGCCTTGTGAGTGGATTTGGTAGACGGAAACTGAAAGAAGCCCGTCGTATATATATATATGTACATATATATATATGCGTGTGTGTGTGTGTGTGCGTGTTTGTCTGTGTTTGTCCCCCCAACATCTCTTGACAACCGATGCTGGTGTGTTTACGTCCCCGTAACTTAGCGGTTCGGTAAAAAAGAGACCGATAAAATAAGTACTAGGCTTACAAAGAATAAGTCCTGATGGTGATTTGCTCAACTAAAGGCGGTGCTCCAGCATGGCCAGAGTCACATGACTGAAACAAGTAAAAGAGAGAAAAAAGAGAGAGACACACCCACACAAGCCCACACACACTCACACACACACACATACACACACTCACACATGCATATATATATGTGTGTGTGTTCCTAATACATCGAAAGCAAGAGAATACAGCGTAACTTCTTCAATGAAATTATCAGTAATGTTAATACAAACACTGACTCAATTTGATCCGCCCTCAGTCGAAAGACCCCTGTTATTATGTTCTTGTTGTTTGTATTTGTAATTGTGTTCCATGTTCTCTGTTTTTTTAAAATCTTTTTTCGCACACATTCGCTATCTTTTTTACAATAAAGCTAGCGCCCATATCATAGATTTTTTGGTGGGCAACCAGAGTAACTGCCGAATATGTAAGGACATCTGGTAATTCGATTGACGAGGGGTGTACGAAAATCTGAGACTAAAATAAAACAAAACATGGTACAAGACTTCTGATGAAGGTACAAGACTTCAAGGCTCAAAACTATTCATACATCCCTCGTGTATATATATATATATACATACATACATACATACATATATATATATGTACATATATATTATATATATATATATATATAATATATATATATATATATATATATCTATATATATATATGTATATATATATGTATATATATATATATATATACATATATATATATATATATATATACATATATATATATAATATATAGTGAAGGCGCATGGCTCAGTGGTTAGAGCGTCGAGCTTACGATCGTGAGGTTGTGAGCTCGAATCCCGGACCGGGCTGCGTGTTGTGTTCTCGAGCAAGGCACTTTATTTCACGTTGCTCCAGTTCACTCAGCTGTAGAAATGAGTTGCGACGTCACTGGTGCCAAGCTGTATCGACCTTTGTCTTTCCCTTGGATAACACTGGTGGCGTGGAGAGGGGAGGCTGGTATGCATGGGCGACTGCTGGCCTTCCATAAAAACAACCTTGCCCAGACTTGTGTCTAGGAGGGTAACTTTCTAGGTGCAATCCCATGGTCATTCATGACCGAAGGGGGTCTTTTATATATATATATATATATATATAATATATATATATATATGTATATATATATATATATATATAATATATATATATATATATATATATATATATTTAAATATATATATAACACATACATGTCGTGAGGCATGCAGAATCTCTGCTTGACCTCACTCACATGCTCTTTATGGAGAAAATATTACTCCACCCAACAGGGGGGAAAATGTCCTGGACCCCTGTTTCACAAAACACGGCGCTTCTCCATAATATTGGGGTGACACCGAATATCTTCTCTTACCATATCTTAATAGAACAAACAATATATGATCCGCCAAAGACTACAGATATGCAGGCTATTAGAAGCACCCAACATGTCTGATTAGAAGGGTATCAAGAAAGAAGTCAGGGAACATCACTGGTCTACCAGTCTCTCTACAGAAGACATTGATATAACGTTACAACTCTTTATGACAATCATGCATGACATCTGTTGTAAGTTTGCTCCAGAGAGAATGCTAAGCCAGCAGAAAAATTAATACCCAGGGATAGGAGGATTTTAATGAAACGATGAGCAAACATCTCAAACCGTTTAAATGGGCTACTGGAGGTTAACAAATGAGCTTACCTCACGAACATTGCTCGAAATCGAAAACGAACTCAAATGCTCCCATGAAAAAGTGAGGGCAGCAAAAGAGGCCAGGGCTATCAAAGATGTTAAGACAAAACTAAACACTTCTATAGATATGCAAAAGTATCTGCTTCAGTACGGTACAAAATAGGGTCACTACTTGAAGAAAATGGCCAATCGACTGCAGACCTCACAGAGGATCTGTGAAATATTGAATGTGCAATAAAAGAGTACTTTCACCACTCCACTGGGACACTTGTAATAGCTATTCAAGATTAGTTCTTTGGCACCACAGATCTACACAACAAAATGGCAATTATTGCCAGTATCCACACAATGGAAACTGATGTGATGTCAGTCATTGATGAGATTAGGTCAAACTCACCAACAGACCCTGGTGGATTCCCAAAAATCCTGCTAAAGAAATGTAAAGGGACACTAGCTAGACCACTTCAGATTCTCTCCCAGAGCTTCTTCACAAAGGCTGACTTCCCAAAAAGTTAAAAGAAGGCATTATATCCCATATCCATAAGGGAGGTAACAGAGCAAACGCTAGGAATTATAGACCTGTCTCTCTAATTTCCTATCTCTGCAAAATCATGCAGCTAATTGTCAGGAAGAAACTAATTGCGTTCCTTGATGATAAGGATTTCTTTCCTGACACCCAACATGGCTTTCGCTCAGGCAGAAGCTGCCTTACACAAATTTGACTTTGATGAGATTGATCATAGGATAATATGTCACAAAATATGGAAACTCGGTATAACAGGGCGAATCGGAGAGTGGTTGCATAACTTCTTAAAAGACAGAAGACAGGCTGTAGCAGCCAACGGCGCACTCTCCACGGAGACATTAATAGAAAGTGGAATGCTCGAGGGAAATGTATTGGAGCCACTGGTGTTCATGGCGGCTCTTTCAGACATGCCATCATTTACACAGGTAACTACACTTACTAGCTATGCCTAAGACAGTAATGTAGTACAAGCAGCCAAGGAACCTTCTGATGCCAATCGTCTACAGAAAGACCTAGATGCCTTATATAAATGGTCTGAGGACAACAGGCAATTTAACGCAGGCAAATTCCAAGTCGTCCGCTATCAGGTAATTGATGCTCAGAAGTCAGAGGTCACAACAACGATACTTTGGACGAAAAGGAGCGCCAATCCTAGAATCCCATGCATTGCGTTATCTTGGGATTTATATGAGCAACGGTGCCTCGTTTCACATGCATGTCAGCAAGATGGGGGCAGTGTGCAGGCAAATGGCCGGATGGATTCTGAGAACCTTTAGACAAGGTTCCAGGAACTATCCTAGTTTTATGGGAGACATTTGTCCTCAGCCGTCTGGACTGCTGCTCTCAACTGTGGCCACCTTACACTGTACGATTAATAATAGAACTTGAGGCGGTTCAGCGATATTACACAAGGAAGATTGCATCAGTAGAACAACTAAGCTAATAGGAGAGACTGAACGGCTTCCACTCTACTCCATGGAGAGGTATGTAGTGATATATGTGTGGAAGATACTGGATGTGTTGGCACCAAACTTTGGAATTGAGAATTATACCAGACCTCGAAATAGATCCAAAATTCCCAGCTGTCTCATCTAAGGCGAGGACCATGTACTGTAATACCTTGGGATTCAAGGGCCTATAGCTATGTTACTCCTTGCTAAAACATCCGAGGGATCTCCATGACTGCGCGTAGATATTTTCAAGAAACATCCTGACCTCTTGCTATCGTAGATCCCAGATGAACCAATATCGAACACCGTCTTTCACAAAAAAGGCAATCTCATAAAATTGGCCAGTTAAAGGGTGATTATACTGGCGGTGCCCCAGCATGGCCGCAACCACAAACCTGAAACATATAAGATAATAAGAGAATATATATATATATATATATATATATATTATATATATATATATGTATGTATATAAGTGTGCATATATATATATATATATATATGCACACTTATATACATACACCGATCAACAAATATATTCATACTCATACATACACGCACATACATCTTTTACATATATGTACGTACATAGGTATATTTTCGGACACTCTAATATATATACACATGCATATGTGTATATGGGATAGGGAGGAGGGAAAACTGAATTATAATTACTTTTATATCTCTCCCATCATGAAAATGCATATTTGGCGCAGTGGTTACATCATGCGTGTTTACCCGATTCACATAATTCAGCAGCATACTCAATGCTTCCTCAAGGCAAAGGTCACATTTGTCGGATAACGAATTACATGAGTGTACATTTTTTTTTTATTATTGACCGTTCCATTTTGTATTTAACTTTTGATTCTTTCAGTTTCCATATTAGGTCTGCCAGTGAAGTTGCGTGTCGTCTGTTTATTTGTCGGAATGACGAGATGTGGTAACGATAACTGACTTTGAATTGCTTTACCGAGGCACAAATGTATGCATATTTATGTTGGGATGTGGAGATTGTGCATTTGTATATTGTTTTCTTTTAGACACATTGGTTTATGAGGGCATAAGCAGATTTTCTGTAGCATGTGCAGATATTTATACGATTATTATTTTTATGTTTATCTGGTGACTTTTTGATTCTGTTTTCATGATGTTCTGTACGATTGTTAGTGTCTGAAGCGTTCTTATTCAATTTTCACACACGACGAATGCTCAAAACCAGACTTGGAAATATATCGTAATACTACCGGTTATTTGGTAACTCTATGGGGGTGAACGAGCTGTTTTTTATACTCTGCTACGTTCCTACCGGAATATATCTGACATATATACTCTTTACTCTTTACTCTTTTACTCTTTTACTTGTTTCAGTCATTTGACTGCGGCCATGCTTGAGCACCGCCTTTAGTCGAGCAAATCGACCCCGGAACTTATTCTTTGTAAACCCAGTACTTATTCTATCGGTCTCTTTGCCGAACCGTTAAGTGATGGGGACGTAAACACACCAACATCGGTTGTCAAGCAATGCTAGGGGGACAAACACAAACACACAAACACATACACACACATATATATACATATATACGACAGGCTTCTTTCAGTTTCCGTCTACGAAATCCACTCACAAGGCATTGGTCGGCCCGGGGCTATAGCAGAGTGTGTCTGCGTGTCTGTGTGTCTGTGTATGTGTGTTTGTGTCTGTGTGTCTGTTTCCGTGTCTGCGTGTCTGTGTGTGTAGGAGTGTAATGGGTGCTAAACGATTGTAAATGACAACAATATAGGCACACAGTTTAATACATATTTCTCGCTTAAAAGTTAGGCAAAATTGTTTAGAGTCGTAAGCTTTTCAACGTTTGTTCTTTAGAGTAAGTTGAAATGCGGAAGTGCATTTAGAAAAGACTGTTCGAAAATAAAATAAAAGCGATGATAGGAGCCAAGTGTCACTATAACCCTACAGATGGACTTAGCGTCAGCGGGTGCGATTGGTATTTTGGCGTGAGTCTATGAGTGTAAGAATGGGCAATCGAAGCGGCAGAGTGCCTTGGGGCAGTGGGAACGTGAGATATTGTTCTCCGTGTGAAGAAAACTTTCATGTGAGTTTAGGGTGAGTGTAAGTGTAAGGTAGAAGGAAAGGCTTCCCTTTCCTGTTACCTCACACTCGTGTCCGTCTCTTCCTCTTGACATCTGCGCCTTCCTCGCATAAAAATAGCTGTTACCCGTAGACATCAACACCCATTAAACTATACTTAGCACTCGAACTGAAAACAATGCACATCAACACCTTCACATACTCATCTCAAAACGCGTATACACTCCTATAGTCACCATGATAGATCGTTAGCCACTACACACATTTTTTCTCTCCTTTTTTTCTCTCCTTGTTTTTTCTGAGTCCCATTCTGTAGTAGAGCGTAGGCTCGAAACGTAAGAGACTTTTTCTATTCCTGACGGTTATACTAATCAATCGGTTTGTTTTGTACACCACCTGTCTTCGTCTTTTGTTTTTTTTCATAAACTCTCCCTACACACACACACACACACACACATACACACACACACACACACATATATATATATATATATATAATATATATATATATACACACATATGTATTAGTATAACGCCCAGGAATAGAAAAGCTTTTTACGTCTCGAGCTTACGTTCTTCTAACGTAAAATACTTTTGCTATTCCTGGGCGTTATACTAATACATCTGTTTGTTTTGTACACCACCTGTCTTCGTCTTTTGTTTTTTTCGTAAACTCTCCAATACACTCCTATACCTACACACATACACGCGCACGCATACACACTCACATACACACACACACACACACCTGTCTCTTCTTCCTATTCACGATATCGCTCATTCTATTTTCGATTCGATGCCTCGGTACGTGCCTCGCTTCAGCTGTTTCAATTATTTCTTTATCATTTATGAAGAATAAATATTTTCATAAAACTTTGCCTCCTAACTATTTCTAGAATTAGATGTAGTTAGTGATAATCTGTCACATTAAATGACAGTTTAGTTAGATCAAGCGATGTGTAATGTTAACGTGTGTTGATAACAAATTCGTTTTTTCCTTCCTTAAAGAGAAATATCATATTTTTTGTCATATATTTAAACACTTTTTCAAATTACAACAGGTTTACTATTTGTTCTTCATATATTGTAATGTGTGGTTGAACTACGTTTCTATTCATTCGAAAATAATATAAGCTGGGATTACTCCTACGGAATTATACCGACGTCTCGTTTGGCCTGTTATATATAAATGTATTTAGTTTTCTGGTGAAACAAAATATATATATCCTTCATGAAAAGCTCGCACAACTTAACTCACATTTTGCCTATGTTTTCCTTGTACACTAATCTATAGCCGGATATTGAAATCCATCTATCCACCTATATAGATTCATATATAGATACATCCACGTATATACGTAAAAGATACATACATATATACATTACAAACGAGAGAAACAAAATTGAATTCATGAGATTTTTCATTTATCATAACGATCGTTCCGACCCATCTTGCATCGGTCCCTCGTTGCACATTAGCGGGTGTATCCCTAAGAATTAAATAACTACACACACAGAGACTCACTCATACACAAACACACACATACATATATACATATACATATATATATATATATATATATATATATATATATATATATATATATATATATATATGTATATCTGTATATCTGTCCTTATTTATACACATTCGTACGAATACATGCGCAAATGAATGTTATATTTGTAGATGCACTTCACCAAACTATGCACCCGGAAGCAAATAAACCTTGGATAAACAGAGCCTCCGTCATTTGGGGAGAAAAAATTCAGATCAATTTTAAAGGTGGAACTCGGTGTGGGAAGCGAATTATTTAACGACTAAGCTTAATTCAGTATATGGATCCAAGTTGTTTAGTCAGCAATCTTGTGAAAATTTTCAATGCATTCACACTTGAAATGAGTATTTGTCTATGGCACAACATATTTCAAAATATTATCATTCAATTATTCGACTTTTTAAATTCATGTTAGTTATGGGATTTTTTCGGTTTGAACGGCAGTTTTTAACATGATTTCTAGGTAACTGAAAAATTTTAAACTTCGTATACTGATATAATGTGTTTATAAAAACATCTTTTTCTCTTTGCTTTATTGAGAAAATTCTATAGTTTGTAAAATATTTGTTGTTTTTTTTTCTCTTCAATTTCTGCAATTTCAACCAATCACTAACGTCTATTGAGTTAAACAACATTCTGTACCTCGTTTAAGAAACAGATTGTGTTTATTTACATTTGTGAAGAAAAAATATACCCTTCCCCCACCCCTAACCCTAACCCTAACCTTAAAACAGATTGAAATGCAATAGATTGATACTAGGGTCATAATTATGGGTGACAATTTCATATGACACCACTAGAAAAAAACTGCCGTTCAAACCGAACAGATCCTAGTTATGTATTATACATTGTTGTTGTATGATAATTCGAATACTTTCATGCTGATGTGTATTTTAACGTAAGCATATAGGAAATTTAATTGCCTGAACTAGATGTTAAATATTTGCTTTAAGATTACATAAATGGTTCTAATTTATTCAATTCAATAGCTTTTTTTCTTCTTCATATTTAAACTTAATCTTTGATCCCTTTGCTATCAAGAAAATAAAAATTAGTGAGATTCTTCACATTACTAAATTTTTTAAACTTTATATTCATTTTCCTATTTTATTAAATATGCATTGATTTACTCCAAATAAAATTTTAAAGAGAAGGAATTGATTAAACTTTCAGAACTATTACATTAATAAAATTAATGAAATGTATCCTAAATTTACTGTGATAGAGAAGCATCATTCTCTAAGCATTCGTTTATACGTTTTATGTGGCAACATTAACGAATAAAAATTACGACGAGAGCAGGCAGATTCGTAAGTATGTCGAGTAAAATGCTCAGCGGCTGTTTGTCCGTCTTTTCGTGCTGAGTTCAAATTCCACCAAGGTGGATTCAATAAAATACATATTAGCTGAGCACTGTGATCGATGAAATCCACTTACCCCTCCTCGAAATTGCTGGCTTTGTATCACAATTGTGAAACCGTTATTAAGGAAAAGAATAAGGAACACCGAATTGACCGAACTTGGTATTCTCCATCGAAAAACGCTACAATTCAGCGGAGAGTCAAAACCGCAAAAGCGTCAGAGAACGCGTTGAACTTTACACTCGGGGTTCAAAACCTCCCGCGGGATATGAAAGCACAGAAAAAAAGTTACGGAACGGCAATGGATCAACGGCTTTAATGTATTTGCTTATAGTCTGTTCACATTGTGAGTTTTACTGAAACGAATAATTATTACGTCTTGTACGTGTCCATATGTATGTATGTATGTGTATCTCTATGTCTCCATCCAAACAGATTTGTATCGTATATTATTTACATTTGTTGCAGTTATTGGACTGCGGTTATGCTGCAGTACCGTCTGGAAATGTTTAGTCAAATAAATAAATCCCCAAAGATATGTTTCTGTTTCAAGTCTTGCACATATTTTATCTTCCCTTTTGCTGAACCGTAACCGCTTACGGTAACTAACAAACTCTGCTAGCTAAGTGGAGAAATATTGGTGACAACAGTTGTTATTTAGTAAAACCATAAGTGCGCACTTGCATAAATATATATATATATATATATATATATATATATATATATATATATATATATATATAATATATATATATATATATATATACATACATACATACATACATATATATATATATATATATATATATATATATATATTGTTAATCCAAACATGAAAATACAAAGGGAAAACACAACAACGCGAGGACATGGAACAAATATAGTATTATTGGACGCTCAGGAAGGAAGGGAAGAAGGAGGGTTTAACGTTTTGACCGGAGCTCTTCGTCAGAAACATAGGAAAAGGAAAGATCCAGACAAGGGAACACGGAGGAAAAATTCGCCAACGGTCGCATTTATATATATATTTATATTACATGGGAAAATGCGCGCATGAAAAGTAATATTCTTCAGATTATAAACCTGGAAAAGTATAGGACAAGTTATTACAACTGTAAAAGTAGAGAAAAGGCTATTACTTCTCGTAGAGTAAAGAATAAGAAACTTTTTACTTAAAATATTACACCAAAGAATGCCAGTTCTAATTTATCACACTTTACAGTTCTCATCTTTTAAATTTATTGTACAAAACTGTTCAGCTAATTTGTAAGTTTGTCTAATTAGTCACTTTTTCTATATTTAAGGTAGTATATTAGCCAAATTCTACTAAAATAAGTATAGCTTATTTGTAAACAATTATAAAATAAGTTTTAATATTCAAATTTTAATTTTAGGTGCAAACTTTAAAGTAAAAAGTCTCCTATTCCTTATTTTCCTAAAAGAAATAACTTGTCCTATACTTTTACAGGTGTAATAACCTGTCCTGTACGTTTCCAGGTTTATAATCTTAGGAATATTACTTTTCGTGCTCTCATTTTTCCATGTAATCCAGGATTTTTCCAGGCATTGCTATTATAAGGTAATTAATAATGTGTCAATTAATAATTGAAGATTTTACCTTATAAAACACTGTAGGATAATATTTCAATTTTTCCATGTAAGTGATGATAATATCTCCTTTTTTTCATGTTTAATATAAATATACGTTGTGATTGAATTATTTGATATTACCCATCCACACCAAAATAATGGCAGGGATTTTTACCATGTTCGTTGCACCATGGATCACCAAAAGTTACAAACCACAAGACCCCAAAGCCATCAGTTACCAGGCTCATCTAAAGTTTTGCAATATTAAGAGGTCACAGGAATGCATGCAACGAAAAAAAAGATTCCAATGATTCCGGGATGGGAGTGGGGGAATCCCCACCTCATTTTTTCCGAACCACCCCTAACCCTAACCAACCCTAACCCTAAATCTAAAATAGTTTGAAATGCAATAGATCGATGCTAGGGTCATAATTATGGGTGACAATTTCATATGACACCGCTAGAAAAACTGTCATTCAAACCGAAAAGATCCCATATCTGCATTTCTCAATTTAATGTGTAAGCCGTAGACTATACATATGAAGTCGAATTCAGAGTGTTTGTAAAATATTAAGGGCTTAGGTTTTATAATTTAACATTTCACTCTCGTAAATTGAACTTAGTGTTTATTTAAATCGATTCGCATTCAATCTGGCGTTTTGTCACAAACGGTGAAATTTCAAGGGAAAGAATCATTTAGCATAAAGGACAATTCAGTGTCGATGATAAAGACGGCGGGGAAAAAGCAATAAAATAAACAATTGCCACCACCGTTAACTGAGACAGAGAAGCGGTGAAAATAGCAGCGTAACTGTAACCAAAGAATATGCTTTAAACAAACAACATTTAATTCTGAACGGTAAGTGTGATACATCATAACGTTACCTTTATGGAATTTCTTACCGATTAATTATCTATGTTTAGTTTCTTATTAGTTTTTTTGTCAAGCTGTGACTAGCATTTATCTGTTTATGCTATATTGTGATGAGAGATAGAATTAATTCTTTTGTGACAAGGAACTAGCACACTGTAAAAACCTTCCATTCGTTGCAAAGCCCAACAAATTTTACTAACTGGAGGAATTTAAATTTGATGATTCAATTTGCATTACCAGGTAAGCTGCATTGAATAACTATGAAAACAAAGACAAACAAATCAAAACTGGAACAGATTAAAACGAGACAAAGACCCCGCAAGAAACAACATTCAAAAATCAAGATGTATGTTTGTGTGTCTGTGTGTATATGAACCCGCACACACACATACACATACACACACACACACACACAAACACACACACATATATATTTATATATACACACACATACAGAAAAATAAAATTAATTGTTCAGAACAATTTCTTTTAAGACCAAATTTTCTTTCCGTTTTATAAATTTGCGTTTTGCTTTGCTTTCCGTTCTCTTCATCTTCCACTATCATTGTTCTCCCCACATTTTTTTTTTGTCGGTCCTTTCTTCCTCTTATTCTTTCGTGTTCCAGCAGTTTATATTTGTGTTTGAATGTTTCTGTAAGTTCCTACCGTATCTTTTATACATGTATGTATATATTTTTTACTTCTGTTATCTGCCATGAAATCACCAATGAAAAGCACAGCACAAATGCATAAATAGTAAAAGTAACATTCAAGAAAAAATTAGCAACAAAACAATTCAAATAAGCATTGAACATAGTGAGGATTAAATGTTTTCGTTCTTTTTATAATGCATCTCTACTCTATCATTGTATGCTGTACCCGTAACATCCCTGCATACGCAATGCACTCTACTCTATCAGCTCTCTTGCTCTCTCTCTCTCTCTCTCTCTCAGTTCGCTCCTTCCTCTGCCTTTTTCTTTTTCATCACTTGTCTACATATATTACCTTCACAATGTGCTACTAGTAAACAATGTCTTTCTTTAATCCGTTTAATAACATACCTTCGGTTGTAACCGCAATGATTGTTGTTGTTCTTATTCTTATTTTTCTTATTTTTCTTCTTCTTCTTCTTCTTCTTCTTCTTCTTCTTCTTCTTCTTATTATTATTATTATTATTATTATTATTATTATTATTATTATTATTATTATTATTATTATTACTACTACTATTATTATTATTATTATTATTATTATTATTATTATTATTATTATTATTATTATTATTATCATTATTATTCCAATTATTGAATTCAAACAGACTTTTCGAACTTATTGCAAATTAAAAAAGAAAGATTGATTATATGTGTGTGTGTATATATATATATATATATATATATATATACACAGACACACACAGACATATATCCAATGACATACAACGACGCAGCCATGCATACATCCACACATCCACACACGCACGCACACAAGCAGATATATTATATGCGGGTAAACATGCAGGATTATGTGAAATAACGAATAGCTGAGCGTAAAGAAAATAGTGTAATCAAACAATAGAATAAATAAATGAGCGAATAAATAATTAAAGTAAATACATAATATTTATTTTGAAAAGCTGGGTATGAATATTCATAGCAGCGATGTTTATTGAGATGACTTCAAACAAAAGCTGTATGTGTGACTATAAAACTTAAAATGTAAAGAAAAGAATTAAAGAAATACATTTATCAAAATAAATTTTTTAAAAATATAAAGCAATAAGTACGAAAATTACAATTTCAAGATAACATGGATTTGTCATCCAGGACATGATTGCTAAAAAGAAAAAGCAACATAAAAATGCTATATCCCTCGCAAAACTAGAAGAATGGCAAATTTAAGAAAGGAAAAATTAAGAATCAGAGCCTAATGAAATAAAGAAAATAAAAAGCAACATTTTAACCAAGCGCCGCTGCCCTTAACATAAAACCGAGAGAGAGAGAGGAAAGAAAGAGAGAGCCAGAGAGCCAGAGAGAGAGATTGAAAGAGAAAGAGAGAGAGAGAGAGAGAGAGAGAGAGATGGATGGATGGAGGGTAGGAGGGATGAAACGAGAGGTAAAGAAAAATAGGAGAAAAACCAATAAAAGACAGAGCAAATACGGAGCTGAGTTAAATAGGATTGGAATTCTATCTTGATTACAAATGAAGAAATAAATAATTAAAAGTCAGAAGTTTCTGATACAGACTCAAATCAGCTTTTGTTCTTCTTTTATATCTGCTTTGTTTTGCTTTGCATTCAACAGCTACGCAACGTTCCATATATGTATGTATATATATATATATATATATATAATATATATATATGTATACATACACACACACACACACACACATATATATATATATATCAAATGAAATGCTATATGTGTATATGGGTGTGTATGTATGTCTATTTACGGGTTAAGCAATAATAATCAATACACATGATGTCTCCCTTTCGTTTCCCTGTCTTTGACTGTCGCCGAGAAAGTAACTGGTGCGCTTAGATGACATGCAAAGAGGAGAGGAAATGCAGCGGAGCAAACAAAAGGCAACCGATAAAAATAGACAGTAAATCGACAACAACAACAACAACACGAACAACAAAAACAACAACATCACCAAGTACAAAGAAGCAATGAATCATAAAAATACCTTACAACTTATCTTAAACGTTTGCACGCTTAAAATGTTTGCAGTTTTACAACGGTAATTAAGTTTCAACTTTGACAAAAGACAACTATTGCTAATCTATCGTTTCATTCAACGATTCATTCACTCATTCATTCACTTATTTCTTCATTCTTGTATTCACTCAATGTACTCAGGCGTGGTTTTATTTTTTAGTTCCTCCTGCAATTGTA
This sequence comes from Octopus sinensis, assembly GCF_006345805.1. Lineage (NCBI taxonomy): Eukaryota > Metazoa > Mollusca > Cephalopoda > Octopoda > Octopodidae > Octopus > Octopus sinensis. Next base: position 44,094,540 of record NC_043004.1, on the reverse strand, counting down.
GGAACGTCACTGTATTTCTATCAACGCTTGTGTGAGATAGAAAAAGGTACGTTGTTCTCTTCATACAGACACATGTATATAGTATCCTACAAATATACCATATATATATATATATATATATATATATATATATATATATATATATATATATATATATATATATATATATAGGACGCACGAGATAGTCGTCACATAACAAAGGAAGTACGGTAGCTATGTCTGCAAATGTACAAAATAGTTTCGCTTTAGATTGTGTTGCGACAAACATTTAGACGGTACATTTGCGTATCTAATGCCAGTAGGTGCTGCTATACTGAATGATAAAGACAAAGAGTTCTCTCTTAATGGAATATTGGTAAAGAAAAACGAATAACTGCATCTGTCTTTTATCAACTCCCTTAGACAAAGGGAGACGATCGTAAGAAATTTAGAAAGAATTTTATTTTTCTTGACGCGTTGGTAATCTCTCGTGTGTGTTAGACATCAACGTTAGCGCTCTCGATGTGTTTCTACATTATCCGACTGCATCAGCATGAACTCAATACCTCCAACAACATTCCGTGTGTGGATTTGCAAAAATTCAAATCAAAGACAGGTACTATTAGTGAACAGTGGTCCCTGTGCGCGCACACGCGCAGTCGATCATTATTTTGTGTTTTTCTGTATTACTCTTTTTTACTTGTTTCAGCCATTTGACTGTGGACATGCTGGAGCACCACCTTCAGTAGAGCAAATCGACCCCAGGACTTATTCTTTGTAAGGCTAGTACTTATTCTATCGGTTGTCGAACCGCTAAGTAACGGGGACGTAAACACACCAGCATCTGTTGTCAAGCGATGTTGGGAGGACAAACACAGACACACAAATACATACACACACATACATATATATACATATATACATATATTCGACGGGCTTCTTTTAGTTTCCGTCTACCAAATCCACTCACAAGGCTTTGGTCGGTCCGAGACTATAGTAGAAGACACTTGCCCAAGGTACCACGTAGTGGGACTGAACCCTGAACCATGTGGTCGGTAAGCAAGCTACTTATCACACAGCCACTCCTACGTCTATATACTTTGTTATTTACTTTGTTTAAAAAATTATTTACTTTGTGTGTTTTTGTGTTTTATTTACTTTGTTTAAAAAATTATTTACTTTGTGTGTTTTTGTGTTTTATTTACTTTGTTTAACAAAAATTATTTACTTTGTGTAAAAAAATTATTTATTTTGTGCTTTATTTACTTTGCTAGGTAGTCACTGCAGGATCGACAAGCTAGCGCAGATGCGCGATTGTGCTTCTGCGCACACCGGGACCACTGTTTGCTAGTAATACCAGTAAGCCAATCATTTCAAAAGAAAGTAAACTACTAAAGTAGTCCAATCATTTCAATTAATAAAATTCAAGAAGATAGTGAATTTCTGACTGATAAGCGCAGTAGAATCTTTATCTTTCTCATACTTTGGAACTCGATAAAAGTTTCTGCTTGTTTTGCATTACTCATCCAAATTAATTTCCTGGAGCAGCGTGCTACATTACTGCATATACAAATAATATACATCCTATCATCAGACATTCGTTTACTCACATACATTCATCGTTATCCATGTACGTACAGAAATACATGATGTAAGGAAATATATATACATATATATACATACATATATATATAATATATATATATATATATATATATATGTGTGTGTGTGTGTGGTGTGTGTGTGTGTGCTCGCGTATATGTATGTATATATATATATATATATAATATATATATATATATATATATATGTATATATTGGATCTCAATACTTCAAGGTAATTTTTTCGTGAACAATCATTAAACTCAAGATACACAAAGACTTTACAATGTATCGGAGTACCTATTTTTTAATTTTTGTATATATTTATTATTATTTTTTGGCAAAAACAATGTAATTTTCTGTTTTTCCC
>NC_043004.1:44057589-44090089 GCF_006345805.1 Octopus sinensis | reverse complement strand
GTCATCAACAGCCAAGTTGGAGAAGCGGAGACGATTGTACATATAGATGCATTCAAATAAATATATTAGCATATATTCCCTGATTACGCACACACACTTTTTCCATAATTCCCAATTTTGATATGTATTTTGACTCACAAGCTGCACCGGCTATCGATACGTACCGATTGTAGCATTGGAATAAACAAATTTGCTCCAAGGGGAGGCAGCTGGGATATATCTTAACCTATATATATGTGTGTGTGTATGTGTGTGTGTGTGTTTATGTCTGTGTAGGCGTGGCTAGTGGTAAGAAGCTTGCTTCCCAAACACGTGGTACTTTAGGCAAGTGCCTTCTGCTATAGCCTAAGACCGACCAAAGCTTTGTCAGTGGATCTGGTAGACAGAAACTGAAACGGATTTGTCATATATATATATATATATATATATATATATATGTTTGTGTGTGTGTGTATGTGTGTGTGTGTGTGTGTGTTTGTGTATCTGTATTTGTCCCTCCACCATCACTTGACAACCAATGGTGCTGTGTCTATATCCCATACCTTAGCTGTTCGGCAAAACACACCGATAGAATAAGTACTAGGCTTAAAAAGAAGGCTTGGGTTCGATTTTGTTCGACTGAAAATTATTCAAGGTAGTCTTCCATTATATCTGCGGTTAAATACCTGAAACAATGAAAAGACAAAATATATAAAATGCAGACACACACACACCCATGCATATGCATATCCATCAATCTGTCTGTCTTTGCATACAAACATTATACATACATCGTAGCTACATGCCCATTCCAGGAGGATGGAGTATTTGCATTAGCATTGAAGTAATTGGTTAATATTTGTCCTTAATATCCTTGAACGTTTTGTTATATTGTTTGCTGATATATGTTCTAATCACATCGACTTGAAAAAAGAAATGGATATTAATTAAACTTCTGTAGGTGAATATCGTTTCGATTCCCAAATAATGAAAAGCTAAGCTTACTAGGAAGACCTTGAAACATGAAGAAAAAATGCTGGTTTATAAATACGACGTCTCTTTATCCAATGATCGATCAAGTCTTCCAGTTGTTGTCGTTGAATGTAAGCACAGAATTTAAAGTCAAAATACCGTACTTTGAAGATATTCATGCTAAAGAATTACATAGACAATAGTCTTGTGAACGATCCGTACCCATTTGAATATTATTCATTCTCAGACGTACAACCCTGTAATGACGAAATGTTTTGGTCATTATGTTTACTACGGAGCATGAGGCCACACACAAAATTTAACCCGAGGAATTTTGCGTTAAACACCATGATTAATGTTTATGATCGGTCTGTTTTGCCGAACAGCTAAGGTACGGGGACATAAGCACACCAGCATCGGTTGTCAAGTGATGGTGGAGGGACAAACAGATACACCCATACACACACACACACACACACACACACACACACACACACACACACATTCACACACACACACACTCACACACACACACACAGACATATTACTGAAACGGACTTGGTTGGTGTGAGGCTATAACAGAAGGCACTTGCCTAAAGTACCACGTGTTTGGGAAGCAAGCTTCTTAACACTAGCCACGCCTACACACATTCCAGGATTCTTCTAAAGGTATAGAATCAGACAACCGTAGATTTGACAATTAAAATACGATTTTATTTTTCTGCTCTCGTGTCATATCATTTATTATGTATGACTCATGCTTTAAGGAATACTTTTCATATCTTATATTGTCTGGAACTGTTCTATATTAATGATACTTTGTTACTGTTGTTAGCAAGAGTAGTGAACATGTAGATGCCTCATGGTCGGCTCTATAATTACGACGTTTTGCTCCATATTGTACAGGTCATTGAAAATTAAACATACTAAATACCTTATAAGCAGATAGGATTAATGATAAACCTAGAATCCTTAGGGAGTAAGAAAATGAAAAAAAAAACAACAAAAACTTATGAAGGCTAATTTCAACTGTTCTCAAAGACTAATTACAACCTTGAATAATGTTCTGTAATAAAGTTAATAGTTCCACGTATTACACAATGCAACGTCCTTTTCCGATATTTTCAAATTCTGTTCCACTATCAGCACTAGAAGACATTAAAGATGCCTATGTTAAAAACTCTAAACTATAAATGTGTATTCGAAACAGAGTGAAGTATATTAGTTAGATATTAGTCCAGAACTAATTTTCCATGTTAATATAAAATAAATGGCAGTATGACTTGACAGCATATTGCATAAAACAACAACGATATCATCAGGAAACATAGAGCTGAAAGTCTCCAAAGATAATTTTGAGTGATTTATTTTCGATCATGACAACACACAATACATTTTAAAATTTATATTTTAATTTTATTAATATTTTTAGTGGGATGACTGGCATTTAATACTCCATCATTTACATTATTTAACAAGAATATTAGATTTTGTCTGGAAACATATGCCTTTTATAGCTATGGATATATATTTTTTTAATTTCTACTTTGCAAATTTAACATCAAGAACGAAAATTTTATTATCAAATGCATTTTGCTTTTATAATGGTTGAATATTACTTTCGATGCTTGTCTTGAAAAGAAATTTAAAGCGAACTTTATTTTATATTTGTATTAGAGGAGTTATTTCATAAACATGTGACTAGCGCAATGTACTAATTAAACTAAATCTTAATTGAAATATGTTAGAACGTTTGACATCAGAATGTGCAACGCAATACAATTTATTGTTTACTCTAGTATTAATGCGAAAAGAAGATAAGCCAAACAAGAGATAATGCGTGATAAAACACATAACAAGGAAGTACAACAAAAACACGACTTTTGTGCACATCACATATTGAAATTTATTTGAAATTTCTTTTAACTTTTTTGCTTTCAATTTTCAGTTTGCAATTACAACTAACTTTCAGAACTGATGCGAATTATCAGAAGTTAACAACACTCTGTAATATTTAATTTCCTCTCTCCATAATTTCCCCTGAGCGTATACATACATACATACTTACATACATACATACATACATACATACATACATACATACATACATATATATATATGTGTATGCATGTGCGTGCGTGTGTGTGTGTGTGTGTATGATTGTGTGTGTGTGCGTGCGTACGTGTGAATGTACACAAACAGTGGGAGACTGTCTTCAGGTCATAGACCGGTGTAGCTTCACCGCCAACTACAGGCTTTGGTGTTTACAGTTTATGTTAATCTCAAAGCTTCTCTAGCCCCTGTTGATCCACGGTATCAGCGCTAACACAGTGGAGGATATGGAGTTCAATATCAACAATGACACAAGGAAGTAGCGTCGTGTCCCACCAAGTCGTACTAATGTTTCACTCTACCGCTCAAGTCTGTCGTTGAGCGGATGCAGCAAAAGAAAATCTTACTATCAGAGAAATAACGGAATGCACTGAGGCTAGTAGGCAGGGACTGGGTATAACAACAGTGGAATGGTAGTCAGAGGCCAGGGGAACGATGAAAAGAGATCTGATTCTACATGAAGTGCAAAGGATAAGGGTTCCATGTGAATACGGAATGCATTAGAGCAGAGAAAACAGGACTAGTGAATGACATCATAATTGCAGTTCGGACGAATTGGAACGAATAACTTCTATCTTCAAATTTGCCTATGACCTCCTTCCTCTGATTTCGAAACGACTACATATATATACATGTGATAATTATCTCTTATTATAAAAGGCAGATTTTATCTGCCTCCCTTTGGGAGTTATACAAATCTACAATATAGGATTTCTTCAATTACAATTTACCTAGCATTTCTAAGAGTACAATGCATCGCGTCATGCCAGGTCCAGTTTTTAAAATTTAAACTCCAATTAAGCAAAATTTACAGAAAACTCACATTCTGGTGTGTGTGTCAAATACTTTTCTTAGTCTGGTTTACACCACACGCAAACGCACACACACACAAAGGGAGCGAATTGTTTCACTGACGCTATCACCCTTCTCCTCCTTTGTCTTTGCAAGTTTGCAACTATTAAAGTGAAAACAGTGAATCCGACAGCGATAAAGAAAACGAATTAGCACCTGAATGGAGTGAAAATTTAAAAACTGTTTCTTTCGGTGAGTTTTCTGAAGAAACTGGACCAAGCCACAGACTTTCCCAGAAGAGTAAAGCCTTAGACTATTTCTATTTACTTTTTCGAATGAGCCTATTTGAAATCATTACGCTAAACGTAAACAAACCGAAAGAAAGGATAGTTTGTTATTTCCCACAACCTTAAATGAAATTAAGGCCTATTTTGCCATAAATATATTATGGGTATCAGAAAGTTACCCAGAATAACAATTCTATCGTAAAATTTTGTTGTATACCCAATTGAATATTAGCTAATAACCCATTTTCTATAGCGATGTTTGAACAAAATTTTAATAATTTTATAGAAGGTTACCCAGAATAACAAATTCTATCGTAAAATTTTGTTGTATACCCAATTGAATATTAGCTAATAACCCATTTTCTATAGCGGTGTTTGAACAAAATTTTAATAATTTTACAGAAAGTTACCCAGAATAACAAATTCTATCGTAAAATTTTGTTGTATACCCAATTGAATATTAGCTAATAACCCATTTTCTATAGCGATGTTTGAACAAAATTTTAATAATTTTACACAAAGTTACCCAGAATAACAAACGAGCCCTTCTGGGTATTAGCGCGCGTCTACGATGAGTCTACGATTTAAAAAAAATTACCATCATATTTTTCCATTTTAATGCATTTTTTCGCTTTTATATAAGGGAAGTAACTCTCTAAAAATATCTACGATGTGTCAACGATTTAAAGAAAAATTTACCTTAATTTTTTTTCAATTTTTAATGCATTTTTTTGCTTTTTTTTGGCTATAACTCTCTAAAAATGCTTATATAGTTATTTCCCTTACAAGCCGAGCAACGCCGGGCGATACTGCTAGTAACGATATAAAATATGGAGACCTATTAATCCAAAAGATTTATTTCCTCTCAATTTTTAATTTCATACAGTTGCAACCGGAAATGATTTACTGTGAAGCTTCTTTGGGGGGGTCTGTCAATTTGGTTAGTTTCGAAGTGAACTGACTACGTTAGTCGTTCTGGGAAGGTAAGGGAGGTTGTTTGGAAACTGAAATCTGATCTGCCTGCTGTGTTTGACGAAGACCCTAGTCTCTGACATAAGGACGTACTTCTATATAAGAGCAGGTCCCTAAATTTCAAAATGAGACTAAGCAAACTAACCTGGTCCATTAAAGATAGCAACCATAGCTATACCAGGGAGTAGAAATTAATCAGTACAGCTAAACAATATTGTGGAGGGGGACGTAGTTGTGCGCTATGTATAGAGGCAATATACCAAACATTCACATTGAGACACACATTATTTAATACCAGGATTGAACGGCCATAAGTTTCTTGCATAAACATACCAAAGCATTTAAGACATTTACCGAAAGATCCCAATGTTCCACATAAAGTTTAGTGGGAAAGGAAGGATAGAGGAACTTATCCTAAACTTAAAAAGTTCATGGCACTTCACAACAAAACTAGTATATATTGAATCCACTTTATACTACCAAACATAAACAATACAGGGAATAAATATATGAATAACTAAAAACATTTCATTAAAAGCATTACACTTGAATATAAGGTTGTCAGGTACCCAACTCAGAACTCACAAAGGGGCATGACAGAAAAAAAACATCAATTTTCACCTGGTTAGCTAGAATCCTTACTTCGAACAGCAACGAGTGTTACACCGGTATCCCCCACATAAGCCCACAAACAGACAAGATTTCAGCTTCAAAACAACCCTTGCCTAACCATCCCTGAACAAAAACTGACAAATAACTATCGGTATTCAGTACGCTTTGAAACTAGGTAAATGGGAAGACTCTGAAGAAGTTGCACCTGCAGCCGCCCGTACTTTGCGCAGTGGAAACATGTGTAATTCGTAACAACTATAAAAATTTGCTGTATCAAATTATAAAATATGAAGAAATAAATCTTGAAGATGAGCAAGTCTCTCTCTTCTATATCTTTATAACTGTTACTAATATACACTCAAAATTATACTGCCATCCGTGGAAGCAAACACAAAATTACCCATCGGATGAATTGGTCAAGAAGATCACAGGATGCCACAGTTGATAATACTGCTAAGTAAGCGACAGCAGTTATATGGGTGAATATATATATATATATATATATATATATATATATATATATATATACATATAGTGTGTGTGTGTGTGTGTATGTTTGTCTGTGCGTGAACGCAATTGTATATGTGTGTTCGTGTGTGTAAGATTATAAGCTGACAAGCCCTACTTAATCCCCTACCCCAACGTATTTTCGCCACTAGTTCCCTCTCTAAACACGCGCCACTGTCACTTATTTAGTAATATTACCATTGTATATCAAGTGACCTCTCTTGACCAATTGTAGCCCCTTTACTTGTAGCCATCTTGAATTCCCTGTACCTCTCCAATCATTCCGAATATTACCAGCCTGACTAGAATGACTCTATTAGGGCTCTCGAAACTTGAAGTAGCATAGATTACTAATCAAGCTGCTTTGAATAATACAAGTAACTTCTAATAAATCGATTGTACCCCATTTCGTCGTTTGTCCAGTCACTCATACACACACAGACACACACACACACACACACACACACACACACACACACACACACACACACACACACACTCGTACACGTTGCGTACACACGCAAACTCATATGTATACATATTTTGGGGGTGCGTGCAAATACAGAGGTATCATAAAGGTATCATATAAGTAAAAAGAGGTCTGCTTCCTTCATTGTAGGACTGAATGTGAAATATATGGTGTTATCTTAATCTTTCTTAGATACATTATCACAGTTGTGGTAGAAGTTTTCATCTGAAACCATTTTAGTATGATATTTGTTATAATATTACATTTTATATTTATATGTACGATGTATGTGTGTATAGAGCACCAAAGAACAAAATGATTAATAACACTCATGAATTGCCTGCAGATATTGCAGGAGACAAACTTTCTCAAAATTTATTCCGACCACTAAAGAAAATCATATTTAAAAGTGAACGTGATGTTCAAAACTGATAAATCGTGTAATTACTGCGCAATTATTTTTAAAATCCTTTTTCCAAATATCATAACTTAGGTAACTTTGATAACTTTTAGAAATGATAATTATCGCACATACGCATAGATATTTCCCTGTAAGACGTATATAGAGCGCCCGGTGAAATGAGAGTCACATTCTTCTGTTTGCCTGACATATTTTCTATATATTTAGTACGAAAATATTTAGTGTGACAAATGAAGACAGAACTACACAATACGTCTGAACTTCGAAGGACGTGCCTTCTACATTGAAAGTACTGCGCAAGGAGCCTGGTTGAGTATCACACGATGAACGACGATGCTATTGAAAAAAATGTAATTATGTGTTTCAACCAATAAATAATTCAAACAGCAGCTACACCAAAATCGAGAATGTTCGGTTTGGGAAGGCCCAGACCGAATATTTTCACTTACACACATTCACACATTCTCACACACATACATAATCTCACATCCATATTGTGTAATTAAAAATAATTTGAATTATATCAAATTCGTATATTTGAAGAAGTCATATTGTATAATTAATGTAAGAACAGGTTAAACGAAAGATATATCTATTTTTTTTAAGTATTATTCTTGAGATGTTTTCCTGCAGCACATAAACTGCCATTTCGTATACAAAATTTGAGGTAGTTCTGACGTTATAATTTCAAGTTACAACTTTAATAATATTCCTAATCTTAGACTGCAAGCTATTCGACGGTTAGTTAAATTTAATTTGTTCTTTAAATACCTATATAAAAGAAAAATCGAAGACTAAAATCTGACGGCCACGAAATCTAAGAAAGGAGTCCTTATCTTCTCATTCATCTGTTATCGAAAATTTTGAACGGAAAATTCCGAAATCCGAGAGCGACGTGACACGTTCTATGCATATTCTCTCTGAAATAGAGTAAACTCTACCTGTTCCAATCGTTTAAGTTTAGGATTTTAAGTTATACTTCAGCGTCAATTAATAACTTTGATAATTAACAAGGTATTTATAAAAAGAATGGCGCAATAACACGAAGAAATCCAGATGCACAGCCGAATATTACCTTTTAGAGAATCCCTTTCATATTTTTCAAATTCATGTGGCATTTGAACGCCTCATATACGGCTATCACGCCCGATGACGAACTACCAATGTTTCTTTGTCAGCAAACATTAAATAGCAAAATTTTCGTTGAATTAATGAGGTTATGCTAATCGTGCAGATAATCCTTTTCCAGTTGCATTTAAATGCTTTCATGCGGAATTTCATTCACAAAAATTTCCGCAGCGTTAATTCTGAAGGACTCAGCGCCAGAGAATGTCGTTTATTGGTTTACATGCAGTTCCAAATATATTGTTTTCGAAGAATTCAACACTTGTTTCACATTCTCATGTTCTTTCAGGTCATATCTTATCAATACCAGGGCTAATGCTTTTGTAAGTTTTCATTGAATGGATTAGGACAACTGTGTGTAGCATATCTCTAATTGTAAGAACACAAAATATATGCCACCTACGTGACTTCCCTCGTACATTATTAGTCTTCTTCAAAATGAAAAAAGGCAACGTTTTCCACGGCGGGGTTTGAAACCAAGTTGTACAGTAGCATAAATATACGAGAAGGTAATTTGTTTAACGCTCTTATGATTCTGCTAAATTGAAACCAGATAGTTGTAGATCATTCGTTTTACATGCATAGCCATATCCATGCCCTGATATTCGTCTTCATGTAAACCTTACTAACATTTCGCGATTTCCTTCTAACAATATCAAGAATTATATAGAGGAATACTTTGAGAGAGAGCATATAGATCGGTATGATATTTTATATATAAATTTTCATGACCTAGTTTTCTCTTAACCTCGGTATCCATTAGTGCAATCCTGCTGTTGTTCATCTACAAATGTTGCAAGACGTTGCTCGTAGGGTAATAGTGATTTGAGGAGATACTATTTCATTGGATGCAGTAGCTTATCTACAACATCAGTCTGATTGACGGATTTATTTCAGTCGGAAATATTCCACCTTCAGAAGTGTGTTTACACTTTATAATACAGTCTCTCATTCAGTTTATATGCAAATAGGTTACAATTCGATTTATAATCAGAGGTTATTATTTAAATCCAACACTCAGAGTAAGAATCACAATGAACCTCAAAGATGACATGCAATCAAATAATGACTGTCTGCCTTTAAGAAGAACGGTTTGGATTCTCAGTTTGTTGAACATACGAAAATGTTGGTATGAAATACAATTGGTCATTGGTTAAATAACTCTGGTTTAATTCGCGGAGAACTTGCAGAAATAGATTGCATTGAAGAAAGATATGAGTGACCAATGATTCCGGTTAAGCAGCATTAATTTCTGAAGAGCCTCAAACGTTTTACTGAAATTAGAAAATACGTTCTAATGCTCGTCACCCAGGGAGTAAGATATAGCAAATTAATAGATGGCCTCTCCTCTGATTTACCTATGCGTATAGTTGAATTGTTTATGAGTGCAGAATCCACTTTGTGACAGTTATTGTCCCACCGCCTCATACACTACGAAAAGAATTGATATGCAAGTTAAACTGTATGGTGTGCACATATAAAGTTATTAGAGAATATCTGAAGTGTTATATAGAACGCGAAGCTGTTTGCAGATGGTTAGCAGCTTGTTCTTATGCACCTACGAACTTAATCTAATGCATGGCTCTGGTGCACATTCATATATTTCAAATATGTATTACTTATCTAATGAATGGTATGTGTCCTAATATCTGCAACCGCGTACGGAAGAATCGAAGTTACAGAAGGAAAAATCATTTGAAGGAGGTGGGGAAGCAGCAGTGCAATGGCACATCTTAATATACTTTTCTATTCTAGGTACATGGCCCGAAATTTTGGAGGAGTGGGGCCAGTCAATCGACTCCAGTACACAACGTTAGCACGCCGGGCGAAATTCTTAGCGGGATATTTCATCTGTCTTTACGTTCTGAGTACAAATTCCGCCGAGGACGGCTTTTCCTTTCATACTTCCGGAAGGATGACCCCGCAGGGATGAAAGGCAAAGCTGACCTCGGCGGAATTTGAACTCAGAACGTAAAGGCAGATGAAATATCCCGCTAAGAATTTCGCCCAGCATGCTAACTTTCCTGCCAGCTCACCTCATTTGGCACATCTTAATATCGATAGAAAATTATGCCACAACGTAAAAACTTCTTATTGGAGTTGTTCACAACTTGTCTACTTTCTTACTCTAATGGAGAGACAAAATTAATCATTACTCGAATAAAATGAAAAGAAAACTAAGAACGATGTTACTGAATATGTATGAAGGTAAACATATCAAACGAAATAATTACACATACGGGCACGCAAACCACACTCAGACGTACACACAAGTACACATGCACATTATTTATATAGATTATATATATATATATTATATATATATATATTATATATATATATATATATATATATAAATATATGTGCGTGTGTGTGCGTGCGAGCGCGTGTGTATGTATGTTAGTCATAGGGCGTTCGAGTGTGTGTAGTGTGGAGGATTATATGTATATGTATGTGTACGCATACATATGTATATGTATGCATATGTATGTATATATAACTATTATATATATATATATATATATATATATATATATATACTTATTATATATATATATATATATATATATATATATATATACTAATTAGTATTTGAGGGAATAAAATCCAAACTTACAAAGAAAAAAGAATTCAATTTAGAAATACTAAATCAAATTTCACACAATATAATATATATATAAAATATTAGAAAAACACCTTTTATCAAATTAAAATAATTAAATTACACCATCTACAAAATTACATATAATAGAAAAGTAAAAATTAAAATAGCAATAAAATGTAAAGATTAAGTAAATTGCAAAAATAATAAAAATGGATATAATAGGTATTAGTTTTGCAATTTACTTAATCTTTTCATTTTATTGTTATTTTAATTTTAATATTTCTATTGTATGTAATTTTCTAGATGGTGTGATTTAATTATTCATTTTGAAATTTTTCTAATATTTTATATATATATATCTAGCTGTCTATGTGTGTGCATGTGTGCATGTATAATATATATATATATATATACATATACGTATACATATATATACGCGGGCTTCCTTCAGTTCCCGTTTACCTAATCTACTCAAAAGGATTTGGTAGATCCGGGGCTATAGTAGAAGAAAGTTACCGAAGGTGGGGTGCAGTCGGGCTGAACCCGGAACCATTGAGTTGGAAAATAACAATACAGCCACGCCTGCACCTATATAATATATATAAATATAGTATCCTTTACTTGTTTCAGTCAATAGATTGCATCCGTTCTGACAAATTTCTTTAGTCGAATGAATGAACCCATTAATTGTTTTTTTAAAGCCTTTTACTTATTTTATTTGTCACCTTAGCCGAACGCACACACACATATTTACACAGCGAATATCATTTATTTGCTAAATTAAAATAAAAAAACCAATTGGTCCAGGGAACTTAGATGGTAAAATATTTTGATTTTCTCATTTCGTTCCTATCGGGATTTTATCCCTAAGTTTTGTGGTTATAGAACCTAGCTGTTCTTCCTTGTGTGTTGAATCCCCCCAGTGTGTTCCTGCTGTGTTTAAATGTACGCTTTATTTCATTAGTAATACATAGTCTTTGGACTAAATTTTTACACGCTAGGCCACTGGAAGGAAAAAATTCTATTAATTTCCATTTCCTTTCGATATGATTAAGTATACACCCCCCCCACACACACACATACATAGATATATAGTTTTTGATATCTCATAATTTTGTCTCAAATTTCGTTGTTTATTGCTCTAAAAAATTTAACTTCACCGCAATCTTTAAACACAGACAATGAAGTTGGTCTAGGAATCTTGCAACGTTCTATGCTGATGAAAGTTCTAAGAATTATCCGCGGAACCAATACTCATAATTATTATTCCAGTTTTTGAAATTTCTGTTCATTATTATTGTTGTAATTACTGAAATTATATATATATATATATATGTATTGATTCCTGCACCTCATCTGTATTTTCCTATCTTCCTTTGTTTCTTTTTTACTTTTCAATTCAACTCACAAACCAAGGAGTTCTGAGCTGAGATAGAAGTGTCGAGTTGACTAATCTTGAAACGTACGTTCTCAAATAACCTTTGCATTTGATTTTTTAATGTCTTTACCCCCATACTTTTGTGAGTTGAATTGAGCAAACACTATATGAGAGAGGTTTTCTTTAAGTATTAGAAATAGTTTTAAAAATTTATTTTAGCTGCTATTTCTAATGAGTTCAGTATGCGGCAAAGTAATTTATTTTACTAAGCCCTTTTATATAATGTAATAATTTGAATTCGCCTTAAATGGTCCCTTTGCATACTGAATACTTGGTGAAATTGATTAATTAATTAATTTTACCCTCAATTGTTGAAATTATAATTCATCTCTCTCTATTTAATGCCTCGGATTTTACCGAAAAAAGCATAGTGTTTACTGATTTTAACCCACGCTGGTGGAAAGGGGAGAGCAGAAATTCTTCGCTTGCATATTTGAGTTTGCTGGCACTGTTAGTTTCGAGCAGATCTTCAGAAGCGATAAGAAGCCGAAAGGGTATGCTCCCACTTTCAGTGTTTTCAAATCCAAACCAAGGAGTTCTGAGCTGATGATAGAAGTGTCGAGTTGACTAATCTTGAAACGTACGTTCTCAAATAACCTTTGCATTTGATTTTTTAATGTCTTTACCCCCATACTTTTGTGAGTTGAATTGAGCAAACGCTATATGAGAGAGGTTTTCTTTAAGTATTAGAAATAGTTTTAAAAAAGTTTTTTTAGCTGCTATTTCTAATGAGTTCAGTATGCGGCAAAGTAATTTATTTTACTAAGCCCTTTTATATAATGTAATAATTTGAATTATATATATATACATATATATATATATATATATAATATATATATATATATATATGTGTGTGTTATTTTTGTGTATGTGTGCCTGTGTGTGTGTTTTTGTGCATGTGTATGTGTATGCATGTGCGTGGGTTTGTGCATCTGTGTGTTTATGTTTCTGTGTGCTTGTATGTGTGTGCGTGCATTTGTGTATGTGTTTGTGTTTAGGTTTCTGTGTGTGTGTGTGTGTGTGTGCGTGTGTATGTGCGCGCGCTATCGTGTGTATACAATGAGGCAATACAAGAACAAATACACCGCGCACCTATCGGGTGATACTAATTTACGAATATGCACGTATTTATATTGCTCCGTGTTTCGTTCTCTGTGTTCAATGCATGTGACTTATATGTAGGTTTCGATGTTTATATTTAGTTGTTTTAAAGAAGGAAAACAAGAAGTTATTTATCAGTTTTTCAGTCGATAAGTATTCCATGACATTTCCCAACTGATTAATGAATTTTTATTCACTTTCACAGTATATGCTTCCTGTGTTTTTTATGAATCATACGTTAAGTTTTTCGCGTAATACTCTGTTATACATGTTTGACTATATGCGTATTTATATGTATATATATGTGTGTGTGTGTGTGAGTGTATCTCTGTGTTTGTTTATATGTATGTATGTTTTTAGATAGGCACGTGCACTAAATACTTACTTTAGCATGATGGTTAAATGAAATAATATATTTGATTATCTATAGTAAAAATACTTTCCTATTCTTGTGACGAATAATACCACAAGCAAAATGTATTCTTATTACGAAAATTGAAACAAAAAAAAACTAATTTATTTTACCTAAACATTTAGAACACTTACACAACAAATGAGAAAAAAAATCAATAGATGCCAGGTATTTCAACGCATTTTCACTTATTTGTCAGCTAACTTAAAGCATTTAACTTGAATAAAAATAGATACCATTCATTTCAAGCAACATGATCCTTTAGTGTTAATTTAAAACGTGGTGATGAAAGGCATAATTTAATTCTTGCATTAAATATAACTAAAGTTATTCGATGTGGTATCAAAGTGTATACATGTATGGCCTTTGTTTCATGAGACATTAAATCTTAATGAAAACACACATTCCTATATATATAAGTATGTATATATATATTGGTGTGTGTGTCTGTATGTATATATGAGTGTATATATACATGTGTGTTTTTGTTTGTGTCTGTGTGTTTGGATGTATATATGTATATATATATATAAAATTAGAAAAAAAAGCACATTTTATAAATTCAAAATGAATAATTAAATTACACCATCTAGAAAATTACATAATAGAAAAGTTAAAATTAAAATAACAATAAAATGTAAAGATTAAGTAAATTGCAAAAATAGTAATAAAAATTTATATATATATATATATATATATGTATGTATATATATATATACACGTATATGTGTATGTATGTACACCGTATTTGGATAGACAGAATCGTCTGGCACTATGTTAAATCTCGCCTGCATTCACCTGAGTGGGTTTTTTTGCATGAAATAACAATTCCGTTCAGCAATAAAGAAAAGAAAACATGCGTGAAGTGCACGAAACTGGGGCAGTTAACCACAATCCACCTGTTATTGTTTGTGTGTGTGTGTATATATATAAAGTTAATCCAAACTTGAAAACACAAAGAGAAAACACAACAACGCGAGGACGTGGAACAAATATAGTATTATTGGACGCTCAGGAAGGAAGGGAAGAAGGAGAGCATTACGTTTCGAGCGGAGCTCTTCGTCAGAAACATAGGAAAAGGAAAGATCCAGAGAAGGGAAGACGGAGAAAAAATTGCCAACGGTACACACGCGGTCACATTTTGACACACACATATATATATATATATATATATATCTGTGTGAGACAGGGAGAGAGAGCGGAGAGAGAGAGAGAGAGAGATAGAGAGAGAGAGAGAGTGGTTCATGTGCAAACAGTCCTTTAGAAAATTTACGACCATATTATTACAAAACTCTAAACCATAACTTCCCAAAGTGGGCGATTTTAATTTGCGGGTAGGCGATGGGCAGATTTCTAGAAAATGGTGGGTGTTTTGAGATTCTGGCGGGCGATACGTACATTTTGTGAGTGACAATGAATTTTTAGAAATTAAGTCTGCATTTACTGATATCTAGGCATGCCTAGAATAGGGATGCACTTTTATCGATTTGACTACTCGCATGAGACGTCCCTTCGAATTAAAAACGTGGTCTTGTTTATCAATCGAATATTTTTGTCGCACTGAATGAGATGGTTGTTACGCGTGCTACAATTAGCAGCTAAATAGGCCTAGGCCTTAAATCACACTCCACTATAATTTTTTTTTGGCATAATCGTATGAAGTCCCGCTTGTAGAATTCAAATCCGCAAAAATTTCCCGAAAGCTCAAGAAGAATAAAAAAAGTTATGAGGAGTTATATGTCGCTCGTAGTTCTGTGGTTTCATATCAATAGACAAGTACTATTTTCAGGATGTTGACAAAATGTGCAGTCACGCACAAAATAACAGCTTTGAAATCGTGTTTCTTGACTGGGTGAAAATGATCAAACTTTAAACCTCTATAAATGGTTAAAAACATTATTCTGGAAAAAGTTGAATAACTCCAGCAATTTCTCTTGGAAAGGTACTCTAATGTGCCAAATTTTAAAAATTTCAATAAATTTTAACTTTTGAAATGCTGGCAGCCAAACGAACTTGATCCGTATTTGCACCAGTAAAGACGTATCATCTGACACTGTTCTATTGACTTCTTCTCTTTGGGAACACCATACCGTATTTCTGACGCCATCTGTAGAAATTCGTTTTCACATTTTCACTTTACTGATGCCTCCAGTCAAGAAAATTTGCCGACAGTACAGTAATGGTTATTTAGCGTTTGGATTTATTTCCTCTCCTCAGAACTGTCAGTTACTAATGTGCCTTCTTTGCCATCAAACATTGACCAACGAAGTAATGAAACCTTCACAATTGAAGTATCACTTCAATACAAAGCATTCTGACAAAAAGGACAAGCCTTACCATACGTTTTGTAAATTGAGCTCCTCTTTGAAAGAGTAAATACCAATATTCAATACGCTACTCCAGGAAAATAATAAATAGGAGAATGATAGGTTAGTTGTATCGTACAGCATTGCATTGCTTGTGGCTAAGTCTGGATAGTTTCACACAACTGGAAAAAAATTACTTCGCCCAGTTATCGAAAAGCTTTTGTCAACCGTTATGCACGAAAAACCCGATAATATTATGAAGATTCCACTTAGTAATAACAATTTCTCGAAGTATCGATGAAATGGCCAACAATGCCAAACTTCAGCTCATTAATATTCCCCAGCTTTTTGAAATTTGACGCAGTGGATGCGTCAACCGTTGTGGACAATCAATGTTTGATGATGGTATACGTTCGGTATTTCAGCGATGACCTTCAACCTTGTGAGGAAATACTATTCCCAGAGAAATTGCCGCTTGATTCACACTCTCAAGTCTTTCCTTTTTGAACATAATATCCAACTTGGTAATATTTTTGCTGGTGCATCTGATGGAGCCTCTTTGATGATAGGGAGATATAGAGGGTTTTTACTCTCTCCTAAAGCGCGAAATTTACCACCAGATATTAACTGTTCATTTCTCGGCACACCGGCAGCATTTAGTGCCAAAAAATATGAACGGTAGTTTGAATAATGCGCTACAGTTAATTATCAAGGCTGTGAACAAATTGAAGTCTAGTCCTTTGTCTGGTCGAATTTTCCGTCAAATCTGAGAAATGATGAGGACCATACTAACCTCTTATACCATACCAAAGTTCAGTGGCTGTCAAAAGGAAACTGTGTTTTACGCTTTGTTGAACTGTTTCATATAATCATATCTTTCTTTAAAGCTATTCCACTATCCGCTTCATTGATGGCTGCAAGGTGCGATATCTTTTTTCTTTGTGATATATTCACAAAATTAAATGATTTGAATAAGTTATTGCAAGGAAAGAGAAAAACTCTCATTGATTGTAAATCACTTATCACTACCTTCATTTCGAAATTGGTGTTGTATAAGACTAACATTTCCAAACGTCAATTCCATCTATTTCTGCAACTTGATTCTTTCAAAGGTGAATTAGGTGATGAGGATTTAACTATATATTGCAGCTATTTACAACCATTGCACGATAACATGGTGGAGAGATTTCAAGAAATTATTTGGCTGAATATCACGAATTGGTATAGCAATCTGTTTGAGGTCGATGCAGTCGATTGCGTAGATCAAGTTCAGTAGGATTTGACAGAATTACAAAATGACAATGACGTCACAATGCGATATCGCCGTAATGGCAAAGACAGTTTGTGGTGCCATCAGAATATACTGAATCCCTCCCCCGGTCTGTGGAAATATTTTCCCGATATTCCGAGTTTTTTCAGAGGGCTTAGAGAATCTGAAGGACAGCTCCAATAAGTGTGTGAAACTGGTAGATTAATATGTTGCATAAAATCATCATCAACAGATCCTCCTGTATTTTCTTTTATCCAATGTGAACAACTTTTCAGCTTGGACGATGACATCTTAGAACCAGCAATGGGCATTGTACAGATCTTTTCTAGCAGTGTCATATGAAATTGTCACCCATAATTATGACCCTAGTATCGATCTATTGCATTTCAATCTATTTTAGGGTTAGGATCAGTTAGGGTTAGTTAAGGTTAGGGTTAGGGTTACGGTGAGGGGTGGGGGCATGGGTATCTTTTTTCCTTCAGAAATGTAAATAAACCCAATCTGTTTCTTAAACGAGGCACATATTCATACGGCACAGAATGTTGTTTACCTCAATGGACGTCAGTGATTGGTTGAAATTGCAGAAATTGAAGAAAAAACCAACAAATATCTTACAAACTAATAGAATTTTCTCAATAAAGCCAAGAGAAAAAGATGTTTTATAAACACATTCTGCAAGTATACGAACTTTAACATTTTTTAGTTACCTAGAATTTATGTTAAAAACTGCCGTTCAGACCGAAAGGATCCCAATCTACTTTAACTCTACACTACACAATATCCAAGGTTTTTTCAAATTAGTTATCCTCCTCTCGTAATTAGTGTCTTCTCTTTGTTATGTCTCACTTGATATTTCAGTTAGTCATGTCTTTTTTTTTGTTATCACAATTTATAACAGCTTTCTTTTCTAAGATTATTCTAAAAGTAACCGACATACTTTCAAGGTGAAGAAACTGTCGCAAGGCTTGGTTTCCTAAAGAGGACTAGAAGGACTAGAAGTACTCTTCCACCTATACAAAATACCTTATACCAAACTATTTGACGGAAGCAATTAGTCTTACACATTCCACAAAATCTGCAACGTTGTACGAATATGATATTAACATAATACTTTTTTGAGATGAAATACATATATTTCTAACAACATATTAAGTTATATTTTTTATTTAGAATTTTCATTCCTGTAATTTCTGCATGCTATCAGAATTTGGATATTTGATGCCTATTTTTAACTATTGTTTTGAGTTTGGCTTATTTCATTTTTATGTCTCAAATATTTATTTTACATTGTAATACATATTCCGTTTATTCTATGCTTCCACTCATGCGCACATACACAATCAAAAACACACAAAAATGTATACACACAAATGAACCTTAAAACTTTGTTTTGTTTTGTCACTAAATAATAATTTTGGAATGAATAAAAATTATATTGCAAGGTATTGCATTATGTTAGTTAATATATATTCATATGAATATATACATACATACATACATACATACACACATATATATATATATATATATATATATATATATATATATACATCTTTATATACACATAAAGATATATACATGTATATAAATATGTATATATACATATGTGTACATATATATAAAAATATATACACATACGTATGTATATATTTTTGTATACATACGTACATACATACGTATATATACACTCATATACCCACATACACACACACATATATATCCATTTGAAAGATACTGTGGCAAAATGGAAGTAAAATTTTAAGGGTTAAATATCTTTGAGGAAGGCGATATATAGGTATATATACATAAATATATAGATACATGCATTTAAATACATGTGCTCTTAAGTGTATGTGTATACATACATCTATGCACACATGCTAAAGTAGTACGGATACGCCTATTTCTTTGTTCGTATATGCTGGAATGATTACGCTCGAGCGTGTACGTCTATATATCTGGAGTTTATAATCTTGTGTATTTCAATGTAAGTAAGTATTAAAACGACAAAAAAAAAACCTAATCAATCATACACATTTGTATTTTAAGATTTTGGTTTCTTTTTAGTTTTGATTTTGCTTCTTATTTTTACCCCCGGTTTTCGATTGCGTGACTAAAGCAAAATAATTTTCGAAACATCCTACAAGTACTGTGATATTCTGTGAGAAAACATAAAGTGAAAATATATAAAAATGTTTATAATAAAAAAAATACTCTTTAACTTGGATTTCTATTTCAAATGGACAGCAGTCACGCAATGTCTGGTATATAAAACATCTTTTTTTGTAAAGCAGCCTTCCAACAGTGGTGGTTTTGGTGAGTTATTTATCAAGAAATAAATTGACAAAGATGTTTCTTTTACCCTGAAAAATTGTAATAACTATCCTGATATCTATTTCTTCCTGTATCATTTTTATACAACACATTTTTAAAAAATACATCACAAAATAAAACGCAGTGAAATATAATAAAATAAATACAAATTCTTTATCATTTAAATGGAAGAAAGAATTGGAATGAAAAATGATAAAACATGAAAATGCGTTTTTAAAGTGATACATATGATTATATATTTTTTAAAAAAATATTTTCCATTCGCTCGTTACTTACTTTCAAATTTTTCTTATTTTCTTCTTCAAGTTTTTGAAAAATTACCCGACTTCTTTTCATTTAGCACTCACCAATTTTGTGTATACTTCATTGCCATCATGTTCGCTTTCTTCATCAAATTATAATTTCTGTTCCCATATTCGCCCAATATTTTTTGCAGTTTTTCAATTAGGCACAGTCAGGCAGGCAGATTGATGAATTTCAATAGTGCACTATAGTTCCCTTCTCACAAAATTATGGATGTAAGGCAAATGTAAATGAGCATAATACATCACACGCATCTGCAAACATGCGCATTGTACTACACGTATGTGTAGTACAACCACTTGCATGCACAGGCATATATATATATGTATATACATACTTATATGATTGCATCTATTCATAAAGGTGTTTCAATAAATATATATATATCGCTCAGAGATTTATTATTGCTATATATATATATATATATATATATATATATAATATATATATATATTAGATTTATATATCTATACTACATTCATACGTGCATATACATATATACATTCACGCACACAAATGCAACATAAATATATATATATATATATTTATATGTTGCATTTGTGTGCGTGAATGTATATATGTATATGCACGTATGAATATAGTATAAATATATGAAACTTCATATCAATCTATGTAAGTATATGTAGAGAACATTAAATGCAGGTAATGTAACGTATTTAGTTTCGTGCTGTGAAGGCAGTTTACGAATTACATTTGAGAATTCATTTTGCATAAAATAGTTGTAGTTATGGGTAATATTTTTACCCAAAACGTAAAAATATTCGGTATCTGTTGCAATGGTCACCCGCAGACATACAGACACACATTCACATGCACACATATCTGTACGTGTGTACATATACTTAAATATATATATATATATATATATATATATATATATATATATATATATATATATATATATATATATATATAAATGTACATATCAAAACATATATATAAATACATACATACATAAATAAATAAATATATATATATATATTATTAGAGACTGGTATATATATATATATATAATATATTATATATATATATATATATATTATATATATATATATATATATATATCGTTTTGGGATTTGGTTTGCAAGATACTTTATACGAGTTCGTGTGTTGAAGCATATTCTGTTGCGTCTGGGCTGAGTCATTTTCTTTTAGTATCTTATTAAGTAACACACTCACCGGTAAAATTTCCACTTTTTTCCTTTTTTTCTTATTTTTTCTAAAAATAAAAATAAGAAAAAAGTTGAAATTTTACCGGTGAGTGTGTTACTTAATAAGATACTAAAAGAAAATGACTCACCCCAGACGCATCAGTGTATATATATACTCTTTTACTTGTTTCAGTCATTTGACTTTGGCCATGCTGAAGTACCGCCTTTAGTCGAGCAAATCGACCCCAGGACTTATTCTTTGTAAGCCTAGTACTTATTCTAACAGTTTTTTTGGCCGAACCGCTAAGTTACGGGGACGTAAACACACCAGCATCGGTTGTCAAGCGCTGTTGGGGAACAAACAACACACACACAAACACACATACGCACACACATACGCACACACACACATATATATTCGACGGGCATCTTTCAGGTTCCGTCTACCAAATCCACTCACAACTCTTGGTCGGCCCGAGGCTATAGGCGCCACGCAGTGGGACCCACCCCGGAACCATGTGGTTGGTAAGCAAGCAACTTCCCACAGAACCACTCTTACGCCTACATATATATATATATATATATATATATATATATATATATTATATATATATATATATATATATATATATATATATATATATATATATATATATATATATATATATATATATATCAAGTGGTATAAAGCGATGGAAGATTAATCCTGTAGCACACGCCAACAGAGTGCGTGTGCAATGAAAACTAGCCTTGTCCTTCATGAGGCAGAGTGCCATTGCTATGTTTACTTTACAAGTGATCAAATTTCTGTTTTTGTGATCATGTCCATGCTGTTGTCTCCGAATTTGTCAGGGACAGAAACAAAGAGCCAAACTTAAATTAGGAAATCTGCAAAAGAGAAATTGCCCATGCTTTGGCAAGATTACAGTGGCGAGGTAATGACTTGTCCGCAGTATTTCGAGTGGCACAGGCGCTTCAAAAGAGGAAGAATGTTCCTGGACAATGATGGGTGATCTGGTGGAAGACATACCACGAGCGTCACCCCCGCTCCGAGGGCTAGAGCATCAATCGAGAGTTCTACTACGACATTTTGAAGCATGTTTTGGAGGACATTCGGAGAAAACGACCGGATCTGTGGAGCAGGAATAATTGGATTCTTCACCGATCTCTCCTAACTCATGAGTTTCTCGCAGAAACATGGTGTCGCTTCCAATTCGCCCTATCCACCAGATCTAGCACATGCAGACATCCATCTCTTCTCCAAGATGAAAATGAATCTCATATGTCGCCATTTTAACACTGTTATCGAGATCCAGAGTGAATTGCAGAAAGTTCTCCACTCATTTATGGAAAACCACTTCCAGAATGGATTCCCAAATTGGCAGCGCAAGGTGACTATTTCGAAGATGATATCAATACTTACATAAATAAGTTAGTTTTGTTAAATATAAATACTCCGCTAATTCAACACGTTCTTGTTTAATTCTCTGTTTAATTTATCCTATTATTTTCTGATGCAGAGCGTAGGCTCGAAACGTAAAATACTTTTCTCAGTTTCCTGAGCGTCAAACCAATACACCAGTTTGTTGTTTATACACCTATATTAGTTTTTTGATTTTCTGCAAATTTCAGATACACACATACACACACACACACACCACACACACACACATATATAATATATATATATATATATATATATACAAATATATATATATATCTGTGCGTGTGTGTGAGTACACAAATACATACACTTATATAATATTTGACTAGTTGTATACAAAAGCAAGTTACCATTAATCTGAAGGAATTCTCCCTAGAATATGATCTTATTAGATACTAGCAGTATCGCCCGGCGTTGCTCGGGTTTGTAAGGGAAATAACTATAAAGCACTTTTAGAGAGTTATAGCCAAAAAATAGCAAAAAAAAATTGGGAAAAAAATTATGGTAAATTTTTTTTTGATAGTTAAAAAGGCCGAGTTGCGTCCCCTACACCATCTGCGGTTTGTGTTTCTGATTGTCGACCCCATGTCGAATTTATCGATCTTTTTCTGAACTGGGGGAACTTTTCAAAATTTTCGCTGCGTTAGTTTTGAATTATGACATTGGGCTATGTGTGTGTCAAGTTTCATCAGAATCGGTTGAAAGCCGTGGTCAGAGTGAGGGTACAAACAAACAGACACACAGAAACACGCACAGACAAACTGCCGTTTATATAGAGAGAGATTAACAAGGAAGCATTTTGACAGTCATTTGGAAGTTACTTTTATGTTAGGTTCTTGTGCGTCAAATATTCGAAGGAATAAAATCTTTGTAGTTCTTCTCACAACTTGTAACGGATATTTAATATTTGAACACAAATATGCGTGCGAACCGTCACACAAGTGTCTATATTTTGCGTTCTTTTTCTGTCCAGTTATAATAAAAATAATTCAACATAAAACTGGACAATAACTACTTTTTTAAAGCACAGGTGTTAGTATAATTTTACAAGACGATCGACAGCGATTTCGAAATCACTGTCACATTTCTACTGTCGTTCCGAAAGTGTTTATATGTGTGTATGTGTATGTGCTTGTGTTTGTGTTTGAGTGTGTTTGTATATATATGTATATACATATATATATATAATATATATATATATATATATGGGTGTGTGTGTATGTATGTCTGTCCGTGTGTGAGTTTATACACACATAAATATATATACACGTGGATACATTGCTTTGTATATTGTTTATTACTATTTATACTCGTATTAGTCTCTGTTCGTCTCCCGAGTTACGTATTAATATTTTGTGTGTGCACGCGCGTATGTATATGTGTATACGTGTGTGCGCGCGCTCGTCTGTGTTTGTGTGTGTGTGTGTGTGTTGTATATTCGAATCTGTGTCAATCGACATTGATAAGTACACGCAAATTATTAAACACGTAACTAATGTTTCCTTTCATTTCCATACTAATATAGGTTTGCCATACATACACAAGCTTCTGCTTCTGAACATATTTACCTAAACGGAAATAACTCGAAAGTTATTCAATTTCCTTTGTAATTTCAATCATTTCAAACACAAAGACCTGATCTTCAGATACATCCATTTTCCTCAAACACTTTTATGATATTCTCATGGTTTTCCACTTTAATAGGAATTCCTATACTTGAAGAACAATCTTACTGTTACACATACATATTCATGTTGAAACTTAGTTTGTCAACTTGTATTCATAACGTAACGTAAATGCCCCCCCAGACAATTATTTTGGAAAGTACGTATATGGATGAGGATATAATTGTACATATATATATATATATATAATATATATATATATATATATATATATATATATATTTATTCATTCATAGCATGTAATTATTTTCAAGAATACAAGCCTCGCTCTATTATGCCGATGAGTATATTTTAATTAATAGTCAGCTGCAAAGTTAATTCTGGATATTCAGGTGCATGGACGTAAGATATTTGAAGAGTTACTTAATAACAATGGTAAGATTTTCATTTGAAACTAATGCAAAGATCACTGAAATATATAATACATACCTGATGGAAATATAATGGGATTTAATTCATGCGCGGTTGAATAAATATTATTCTATGTATTTATTGAATGCTTGGGAAAGAAAATGTCATAATATTCTTAAAACCCAGTATAAGGATGAGGGTACTATTAGCTACGAAAGTAATTTTTATCATATATGTCAAGATGAGACGGAAGCAAATATTTCTTTGATCGTAATTGATATATGCAAATAATTTTCCCTACCTAGTTGAAAGTATAATCCCGTCTATTTGACAAAATATTGAACCACACCAGCGTCAAATTCATCGGAGATTTTAAGTGTGTCCTCCCAAACAATGTTCCAAGGAACTGAAAAGAAGATACTCAGACAGAGCAAGACCAAAAATGCAAAGACGTTGAGGCTAACCTCCACAATTACTATCATAATCGTCCCTTGAATGACTTGGGCAACATATGGACTTTTATAATCATACTAAGAGTAACACCCTCTTACGATCGAAAAATAATGGCCCCTTTGTCTCGAAATATTTCTACAATGACTGAAATTGACGATAACGCTCTTACGCATGAACTATTTCCTTTTGATTTAACACTTCATGATAGATGACAACTTTCATAACCCACAAATTATAGGGCATAGCTTACTTTGGATTTTCCTTTTCCATCAGGTGCTGTAAAGAAAGCATTCTAAACATGAGGAAAATACTGGCCAACGTTAGACAGTTTTGCTTGTACGTGAGGGTTTTTTAAGATCAAAGTGTGACTTGAAATGCTTCGCAGATTCGTATGTAGTTTGCTTGAAGTTTTCTTCAACCACGCTGTTGAGAAGTTCGATATTCACGAAATATTTACAAGTAAAATATTTTCCGAGAAGAACTAACCAAACCATCATTGGCATGTGCGGACATTGAAAGCTTCAGTTCTAGAGACAAAACTAATATTTATTGCCAATTCCTTTGCTGAAGAACCTCTTTTGAATTTTTACAGAAATTCATAAAGATAAATAAACTCGGGTTAAAAGGGTACAATCGGTATGAAATTATGAAAATATGGTTAAATTTATCTTCAAAGATACTGCCGCATGTCACAATTAATGCTTAATTAATCTTAAATATTGATATTGCACCCTCAAATTGGCCATGTCTAAAGTGTGAGACGACTTACTTCCCAACATAATATATTTTATACGCGCACTAACTGCTGTCTAACTGTGTGACTTAGAAACTAATTCGGTGACTTAATAGATAAGAAAACGAACATTTGAAATAATGAATGTTAATTGTTTCAAGTAAAATTTTTGCAGTACAAAACTGAATGCAAATACGCATTCAACAAACCTAATTTTACTAATAGTATAAAAAAAGTAGGAAACTAATTATTCGGTATGAAATATTCAGGAAGTTTCAATTCAATTGCCCAAAATGCAAAGCTACAAATTACTTCAAAAAGCACTTTCTGTAATGTAATAACGATCAAATTATATCCTCAACGGTTGCTGATTTCGCATTCTAGTCTCCAATTCGTAGCAAATATGTGTACAGACATAAGTTGCGAGAAATCACAAATGTTTTCAGGGTAAATATACGTGTTTATGTCCTTATATTTTAATCCATTTTTATCACAATCCTAACTTTAGCATATAATTCTTCTTTATAGATCACAGAAGAGCAAATATTAACTGTACACAAATTCGTATTATATGATCAGAATAGTATGTTTAAAAATACAAATGCATACATACATTTATACCGACGTACCCAAAATCATTCATATATATATACATACACATATAGATATATATACACATACATACGTATATTATA
This sequence comes from Octopus sinensis, assembly GCF_006345805.1. Classification (NCBI taxonomy): domain Eukaryota; kingdom Metazoa; phylum Mollusca; class Cephalopoda; order Octopoda; family Octopodidae; genus Octopus; species Octopus sinensis. The sequence continues at coordinate 44,063,539 of NC_043004.1, read as the reverse complement.
TATATATATATTATATATATATTATATATATATATTATATATATATATATATACATATGTATATATATATTATATATATATGTGTATATATATATATATATATATATATACATACAAATAGTCAGCAGGTATAAAAAGTGAATATATTTATTTAAGCAAATGTCGTACTTAGGCCGTTTCGCAGTCTTCATCATGTAATATTAATTTCCGTGTATAATTGATTATGCTTAATTGTCTTCAATAATATGCATGCTAAGTATTATAGAATACAATTGTATATTTATATATTAGTGCAATTAAAAAAAGAGAAAGAAGAGGATGTAAATTGGTGATATGAAAGTAGAAAGTATATAAATATATATAATATATAACAAAAATATACAATACAAAAAATATATAAAAATATACAATATGATATAATTGAGTTCAACAGGGAACAGACAGCTGATGATAAAGATTAAGCCAAAAGATAATACTGAATAAGAATTATATTCAAATAGGTTTAAAAGGTCAATAGATCTCAAAATATTTTCTATCTACTCAGCAGTTGTAAAACCAAAACAATACTCATACGTTCATAGAAACACACATATATACAGAAACACACACAAATATACAGCAACACACACATACATTGATGCATACATATACAGATATATACATTCATATACACAGAATATTGCTGCGCAAGATTTAGCCGAAGACAACTAAACTGTACAGCAAATGACCGACCATTTGATACTGCAACTTGTAGCTAACTAAATAACAACAATACAAAATCTACTGCAATTAAGCAGCAGATATATCCTGTTATAATATCTGTTCAATTAATAATAGTGAAACTGAACGCCTCATACTTACTAGCAATCAAGCGGATCTTGCCCTACCTAAATGACGTATTAAGTTACTGTGTCCAATTAACAACCAAGAACTTAGGAAATATATAGTGTACAGCAATACTTGATAAAGAATACGTTTAGAATGATTCACCCTCTTCCTTATTTGAACCGCAAAAAGATAATCACAAATCTACATTCAGAAATATAGGTATGGCTCATAGTACATCTCTAGCAAACTTTGTACATTTCTCATTGATAGTATTGAATCTAAAATCGCTTGGTCTCTTCTTTGAAATGCACAACCACATAAGGGTAGCAGTGGCCGGTTTCGGGGTTGTGTGTTGGAGGCATTCCATTTTTGCATAAAACTAAATTGAATATTATCAATCAGCAAGGTGAATTGATTGTAAGATTCCAGCTCCTAGATCATTCCTATATTCTAATTATAAGTAAACATGTAATAAATTATTATATCTACTCTAATAAATTTTATAACACAACATCAGTTATATTGAATAACTACCTAATTTGGTTAACTATAATGTTGTCCAACCTTGATAACAGATGATGCATGAGATTCTATGCAGAGATTCTGTTATTTACGAGAACACTTATTATCCATTAATGCCGATACATTAATACATGTTGTTCATATATATTAGCAAATTCCCCACCTTGGTCAAACCTAATTTGGTTTGACCTTAGTAACTGTATCCAGATATTCTACTACTGAAAGCAATTGCATAATACCCTACCTTGTTAATGAATTATTAGCTTCACCTTGCTCATGAAATATTAGACGATGTTAAAATATGTTACTAACTATAAAAATGTTCATCTCCCATAGAGGGTTAGCACCATGAATACAAATAGTTCCCATAGGATGATCATACCCAACCCTAAACTTAATTATCAAACCTCCACTCTCATAATTTTAGCTGTGATCAATGCAAATGAATAGCTCCTTACCTCCGTTATCCGTGAATTGGTCTCGCCATAGTGATACATAACGTATTGGAACATATTCAGATATTCTGCTGTTGGTAAGACACAGTTTACCCGTTGGCGTATAAAATTCCAGTGCACTGTATTTGATTCCCGAACCATTTTTACCTACTACTGAAGTAGTACTCTATAATGACCGCATGATTCTGTAATTCTAAATTTTCAAGCTCTTGGCACACCTGTTTGCATCTAACTTAGATATAATCATTGATTAAATTTACTCTTATAATCTAGTTAAGCAGATTGAATGTAATTGAAGCATTTATAAATAGTATTTTCACCGACTATAGGTTTATATCTATATGCATTTTTATGAAACTCTATACATATTTGTTTTATTATTTTATTTATAGGTAAATGCCTATATGTATGTATGTGTATTTGAATACGTGCGTGTGTATATACGTCTGCAGGTACATGTACTCATACCTGTTTAAGTGTATATTTAAATTTGTATATTGATTGGCTAGTATGTTTCCATTTATATTGATCTGCGTGTTTATGCTCCTTTATATCTATAATCTATACATATTTGAATATATTGATACATGCGCGTATAAGCATGTATAGTTGCAAATATATGCACGTGTATACGTTTGTACGTATGTCATTATTCAGTTTTATTTCAAGATTTCAGGCCAGTAGAGACAGTGTTGATTTCCAATCTAAATCAGAGACACCTTCATTGGAATTTCAACATCAACAGGGTATTTTTGTATGTATGTATGTATGTATGTATGTATGTATGTATGTATGTATGTATGTATGTATGTATGTATGTATGTATGTACGTATGTATGCTTGTATCTATGTATATGTGCAGATTTGTATGTTTTGTGTTAGATGTATTCTCATGCATATAGTTGTACATGTATATATGCTATTATATACTTAATAAACTTCTGGAAACTTATACTGATTTTTACATTTCCAGTGATGGCCTGGATCCGTAGTCTTCGAATCAGTTCTCTTCTTTTTGATTTGAGAAGACTAATTTCTCAAGATCGGTATTTCAGGAGTGTGTTACATATCTCAGTACGCCACTAATTACAGGTATAAACCTGACCTTGTAATCTGGAGAGAATAACTGCAGATTTCTCAATAGTACACAGTTTCTCTGCCCTAACCCAAATAATTTTGTCAATCCTGTTATACTCTTTTACTCTTTTACTTGTTTCAGTCCTTTGACAGTGGCCATGCTGGAGCACCACCATTAGTCGAGCAAATCGACCCCAGAACTTATTCTTTGTAAGCCTAGTACTTACTCCATCGGTCTCTTTTGCCGAACCGCTAGGTTATGGGGACGTAAACACACCAGCATCGGTTGTAAAGTGATGTTCGGGGGACAAATACAGACACATAAACATACACACACACACAATATATTATATATATATATATATATATATATATATATATATACACACATATATACGACGGACTTCTTTTAGTTTCCGTCTACAAAATCCACTCACAAGGCTTTGGTCGGCCCGAGGCTATAGTAGAAGACACTTGCCCAAGGTGTCACGCAGTGGGACTGAACCCGAAACCATGTGTTTCGTAAGCAAGCTACTTACCACACGGCCACTCCTAGTTTACATTATTGTAAGTGGCTATTGCTTCCACCACACTCTGGTGCTTTTATTTCTTTAATATCGGTTCATCCTTCCGAAGGATCTTATTATACATGTCCTAGTTACAACATCATGTCTCATGGGTATGACATTTTCAGACAACTGATGATGATGCTGTTGGCGATATCTTCGGTATTAACTTCACAGAATTTGCATCGGTTGTCACATTTTGCTAGTTTTCGTGCATCTCTGTCCAATTTTTGCATCAGGGATTTGGTTGATATTTCCTGTTCTTGGATTGCTATCGAAGCGCGAGGTAGTAATCTGGTTGTTGGTTCATGATAGACTGCTTTGATGACCAATGTTGTATATATATATTTATATATAATTAAATATAAGCTAGTTATATATAATTAAATATAGGCTATTTATTATATTGCATGTATATGCATGCTTGTTCTTATATGTATTTTGATATGTACATGTTCTATGTTGATGTGAGTGTTTATTGTGGTTCCACTTCTGTTGAGTTAGAAAATATTTTCAGGTTTTCGACCTTTTATACCTATTTGAAATTGATTCCTGTACAATACTTTCTACTGGTTTCGTTTTTATATCTCCAGTTGTCTGTTCCCTATGGAATTTTATTCCCATCATATTATATATTTTAAATATATTTTTATTATGCTTTCTATCGTTTTATTTCTCATTTACAAAAATACATGCGTACACACATGCGCACACACAATATATATATATGTGTGTGTATTTGTTTGTGCATGAATATATATATATATATATATATATATATATATATATATATATATATATATAGAGAGAGAGAGAGAGAGAGAGAGAGAGAGATAGATATAGATAAATGGATAGAAGGATAGATATACATACGTACAAACACACACACATATATATATATGCATATTTTGATACATGAAAGTTTGTATGCGTCTCTATGATGTATATATATATATATATATAATATATATATATATATATATATATATATATATATATATATATGTTTATATGTATATAAGTTACTGCATATTTCAGTATTCATATTTGTAAGTATGGATTCTGTGAGCTTACATGATATATAAATATTTTGTGTAGTTGTATGGAGGGGATGTGTGTGTTGTTGTGTGTATTTGCACAAACAATTACCGACAACAACGTATAAGCAATTCCGTTTCTTATATCCTAAAGAATACACGTAATGCTTAATAACACTGGAGTATATGAATGCATTTGATTTCGTGAGTACATTACCACTCCTCTGTACTTAAAAAACACGAAGGCAATTTTATACATAATTTAAGGTATGAAATTTGACAACAACATATGTTGACTTTACATAAAATGCTGTCGTTCAATTTTCAATTCGATGAAACCTTGAATCGTTGTGATAAATATTGAATAATACTAATGGATGTTTCATGTATAAATATATATTCAATGAATATATTCTTATATTCAACATTCCACATTGAAGTTCATTTACGTCAGATTTATAATGCACTACATTATAAATATATTGATTTTATTATTTAATCCATAATCGAAAATTGAATTCCTATGCATACACACCGACCAAGATATGACTATATACAAATATATTATATTCGTACAAGTATGTTGGTGTGCATACATATATGTGTGTCTCCCCATAAATAGATTTGTATCAGAGTGTATATGTATATAATCATACGCATACGTGCACACAGAAACACGCACACACACACACATACACAGACATGGCTGTTTGATTAAGATTAAGTCTTTGCAGCTTGTTGTTTCGGGTTCAGTTCCATTAAGCGGCAGCTTCATGAAGATCTTTTCTTTTTTTCTTTAGGCCTTTAAAAGATTTATGAGTGGTATTCATAAACTTAAACTGTGTAGAAGCCCACCGTTCATATATGTGGTTATAGTTGTGTATATGTTTGTATTTATTGCAATCGCAAGATATTGCTTGACAACAGGCGGCATTTTGCTTATGTTCCAGAAATCAGCAGCTCGTTAAGCGAGGCCTACAGAATAAGTGCCACTCTGAAAAAACATATGTATAGGGATCGATTTGTTCGATTAAATCCATATAGGCGATGTTCCTTTCATTCAGTTTTTCAAAATTCTCATATCTGTTAGATGCCTATCCAGAAATAATTGCACTGACCGATTTCCAATTTATCCATTTTTCCCGCTGTCGTTACCCCTCTTTCTCTACCGCAGTCCCGTCTCTCCTCTCTCTCTCTCTCTCTCACTCTTATTCTTTCTTCTCCTTGTTAAAATATTTGGTGTATAGTATGTATATAGGAGATCTTGAGAGAACCTCCCAGTGTGTGTTCCTGTGGAAATGTACTTCTGCGATGGAGAACATTCTTCTCCGAGGAGATCCATAGATACACTAAATGTTATCTACACAAAATGCATAGTGCTTCCACGCATGATTTCAATAGAATTATATATAATTCCGGAAGATGCAACAATTTTCTGGGGTACAAAAGACACATTCTGGAGTCC
>NC_043004.1:44050089-44052589 GCF_006345805.1 Octopus sinensis | reverse complement strand
AAATATTGACTTTTCGAAACACACATATACACACACACAGTGACACAATGAAGAAAAAAATAAATATAAATTGTATTTTATCGTAACTAAATTTACTCGAGCTAAACTATGCAAATAACAAAGGCAGACTAATAAAATCTTAACCTGAACACGTCTCATTGAGTTAGAAGCTTTTAAAGAATTGATATGGTCCAAGAGTTGAAAATACCCACTTGAGGTTTTGAGGAGTTTTCCAGACAACGTTACGAAGGCTATTCAATGAGATATGGTTCAATATATCCCATTACTTGAAGTTGTTACTTGATAAAATAGCTTCTTGTAAGATTTCTTTCTTAGTCCATCATCGATTAGAAAATGAGATAGTGTGTGAAGTTTGTTGTTGTCGTTGGCGGTAATGGCACTATATTATTGCCATTATTATCATTAATGCTGTCATTATTTTCATTTATTATTATTATTATTATTATTATTATTATTATTATTATTATTAATATTATTATTATTAATATTATTATTATCATCATCATCATCATCGTCATTATTATTATTATTATTATTATTATTATTATTATTATTGTTATTATTATTATTATTATTAATGTTGTTGCTGTTGTTGTTATTTATGTTAGTAATATATTGGTTAGTGACTTCACAAAAACGATACACCGTTATATAAAATACTATAACACATTTAATTCCACCCTTCTACTTCGTGAGTTCTCGCCATTATCAAATATGAGTTTGTTTACTGTCGTGTGTGTTTTTTTTTCGTGTGTAACAATAATTTCTGAGGTTGGATCCATTCACTAAACTAGATCTTTTTTATTGAAATGTGAATTATACTGTGATATATTGCTGTACAAATATATTCGTTATTGCATTTATTGTTGGTAAGAGAGATACAGGAAGTATTGTAGAAGAAACCAGTATTATAAACATGCTTAAATATACCAGTTTTTTAGTTAGATTCATAGTTAGTAAGCTAATATGCTACTGCCGGAATTTTTCTAGAGTTGTCACTTTAAGATCAACTAGAAGAAATGTAACAATTATATGTTTAATAAAATATTATATATAATAAAAGTAACAAATATATATAATGCACAAAAATTGGGTTATTGCATGATCTGGGAATAAGTAATTTAGAGACGTTATGTTAATTTGATATTCATTACTCGAGGGAGATGGTTGACACGTCCCAACTGCAATACATACTGCTTTTCGTGAAATAGAAGAAAGATCCTTGTTTCCGTCTTTTAGTCTGTGTGATATGTAAACTTAGGTTAGCATCTAAATGGAAAATAGAAAGATATTGATTGCTAGGGTATCAGTATTTAAAGAGATAGCCTTTAGATTGAATAGAAATTGTATTACTTTGTACAGTTTCGCTAGTAGATTTCTGAGGTTTTAGATATTTTCTTTTGTGTAATTATTAGTGCCTCCTAGACCCGAGAGAAAATAGCAATATAGTCGGAAGGGTTCATCAAGAAAAGAGGTTAAAGAGGAAAACTGTGAATATTTTAAAACTCCGAACTAATATATCCCCAAAATTATCCACTGAGTTTAAACATTTTAACGATATCACTGCGTTTGTGTACTGAACTACTCAGTATAAAAGAGCGAGATAGATGCTAAAACTACGCAATATTTTTTGTTCTGGACATATTACAGAATTCGTTGGAAGTCCATATGTTACCTCGGAATAAGCTACAAATTTAGCTCATTTATAACCTAACAAAACTGAGACACCTCAAATACTAAGCCTCTTGAGTTGACTCAAGTTTCTGTTCAGGTGCCTTTCAATGTACACTCACACATGAATAATCTATTCTTTTATTCTATTATTCTATTCTTTCATTCTTTTACTTGTTTCAGCCATTTGACAGCCGCTGTTCTGGAGCACCGCTTTGTGAGCATTTAATGGAACAAAACGACCCCAGGGCTCATTGTTTTTAGACTTCTGGCGTGAGTTCTAACATTCTCTTCTTTTTATTGAGAGAACATATTTCAAACAATTATCTGAATTGGATACAGACTGTATTGGTAAATGATGATCCAGTGATTATGCATTAAAAGTTTGTAAGTTTCCTGCTACGCTATGCGTTAATCTAATGTCCTGAAAGTTATGGATGTCATGGTTGATTGAACATATTGAATGACACTCTCAATCAATCAAGGATCTTTAGACTTGATCTTTCAAGTGGTAACTTGGATAGGACTTACATTTATGTAGTCGTTAAATTTTGTTAGATCTTCATTGCGTGTGGGTTAGTGATTGTGTAACCAGATGTCATTTGAATCGTGGTTTGTATTTTTGTCTAAATTTATTTTCCTTTATTTATGTGTGTTTGAATAAAGATCAAGGGAGCTAACTTGAAATTTTTTAAACTTATTTGCTGTACATTAATATAGGAAGGAAAATTGATCTAAAATGTAAAGCATATTTTACTGCATGTGACTATTGAGCATCAAAATGTCGAGATTTCTAAATTTAATATAT
>NC_043004.1:44045089-44047589 GCF_006345805.1 Octopus sinensis | reverse complement strand
AGTAGAAACAATTATTACAAGCAAATAATGTGGTTATTTCACAGAGTCTTTAGCGGCTTATCATCGTACTCAAATTTCGCCGAGAACCCCTTTGCCTTTCATCATTTGAAGTCGATAAAATGAGCACCAATCGAGTACTGGGATCAATATAATCGACTTGCCAGTCCTTCTAAATGTTTTGTTTTGTACCTATAGTACAAAACGAGAAAAGTCGGCGATTTGGCAGAAGCGTTAGCGTGCCGGACAAATAATTTGAGCAAATCGTCAAGCTCAAAGTCTACCGATGTTGACTTAGCATTTTATCGTTTCAGTATCTGAGGTCGATATAATCGAATAGACCCTCCTTCCAGATTTCAGGCCTTGTGTATATAACAGAAATGATTATTAAAAGCGAATTTGGTAGTGAGTTGCCTGAATCGTTGGCGCACTGTACGAAATAGAATCATTTTCCCCGTTTTCCCGTTTGAGTTAAATTCTGCCAAAATCCAAATCGCATTTTATTCTTTCAGGCTTGTTGAAATGAGTACAGGCTGCACACAGGTGTCGATGCCGTCGACTAAACTTCGACATTTCAAGCCTGGTGCCTATCGAAGAAAGTATAATTACAAGCGAATTCTTTCTCAAAAAGATTTATGACTGTCTAACACCTCGTAGAACCGGGAATACGCTTTTATTTAAATCCAGTAATATGCAAATTGTTTGGCCAGTTACATTCCTTTAATAATTAAATGGAAAATCATTGAGTACTGTAAACAGAAAAGGAAAGCAATGAAACTGTGTAAATATATGCATTCTTACATTATTTACATTATTTACATTCGACGGATATTTGTCAGCCTTCTTCAGGTGTCTTGGGGAAATTTCGAACCTGGGAGGACAAATATCCGCCGAATGTAAATAATATAAATGATGTAAATAATGTACATAATTCCTCATCTCTTAAATATAGAACTGCAATATGCATTCTTGTATATGGAAATATGCAGAGCAAAACCCAATCTATAAACTTACGCTCAAACGAACCTGAACAAACATACATACATACATACATGCATACATGAATGCATGCATATACATATATATATATAATACGTACGGAAATACGTATATATACACACGCATGCGTACATACATACATGCATACATACATACATACATACATACATGCATACATACATACATACATACATACATACATACATACATACATACATACATACATACATACATACATAATGAGGGAAATAAACAAAATAAAACCACTTGGGTTAGAAATACAAATCATACATACACGTATACATGTAAATACAGAGAAGGCAAAAACTAAAAATATTCAGATGAGGAATAATCATGTATGAATATATAGATCTTTATATATTAACAAAGGAAAATTATACATAGTACAAAGACATAGAAAATTAAGGACAGAAGGTATCATTTTAGAGGTCCGACAGGTGTATGTGTGGGCTGAAGTACTTCACAAAATTATGCATCCAGTAGTGAAAGCATATTGACGATTCGTATATACATCTTCCGTCGTTAAAGCGACGTTAGCACACCGGGCAAAATGCCTAGCGGTATTTCGTCTGCCGCTACGTTCTGAGTTCATATTCCGCCGAGGTCGACTTTGCCTTTCATCCTTTCGGGGTCGATCAAATAAGTACCAGTTACGCACTGGGGTCGATGTAATCGACTTAATCCCTTTGTTTGTCCTTGTTTATCCCCCTCTATGTTTAGCCCCTTGTGGGTAGTAAAGAAATAGATATATATCTAGATGGTTAGATATTTGATCTTTTGCTCAAGAAAACACAGCCCATCCAGTACAGGAACCGAAACAGTGACCTAGCTATCGTGAATGCAACACTCAAGATTCAAGGTCATGCCCCCATACATAGATGCATATGTATGTGTATACATACGTGTGTCCATATATATAAATATGTGTGTGTTTATACATATGTGTGTGTGTGTTTGTCAGTGAGTATGGGAGTTTGTGTGTGTATGTATCACTATATGTCTTCGTCCTTTCGTGAAACAATAAAAAAACAAAAATACTACGTGTAAATATATGACGTAAAATTTATATTCGTGAGTATTTATTTGGCTGTTTTATTGAATAGACTATTACTGCCTAATATGGTTGTTGCAATTTATAACAACACAATCGCGGGAAAACACGAGATTCCCGAGTACATGTGAACTGGCCATTGGGAGAGACAGATTGCCATTTGATATAATAGGTGTATGGAACGCATTCGTTAATCGACAAGTTTTGATGTGTGAAATACGTCTACGGTTAGATTTTGACTTCTTCAACTTACTAATTACGAGAATTTTAACACATCAGAAGTTACTATATCAACTACACCATCAAGGGACTCAACATTAATATGTTAAATGATAACACTGTAAAGGTCTCTGATAAATTCATTACACTATTTAAATGATATCTCAGACTTATGAAGCCAGATGAAAATGATAAATTGGATTTATTTCTATT
>NC_043004.1:43975089-44040089 GCF_006345805.1 Octopus sinensis | reverse complement strand
CTGAGTGCTTTTTCTTTCATTCTCCTGAAAATCCCTGCAGGAAGAATCGGACTCTTGCAGATGACACTTGTATTGTTAGTTGGTTCTTCTGCTATTTAAGAAAGAGAATTTTGTTGTGACCAGCAGGTGGAATGGGATAAAACCCTCATTCATTTTGGTATGCAGACAAGTATTTTTAGAAATTTTATGCGAAATCATTAGGATATTCAAAAGAAATTATTTTCAGCGACTAGAGATGGTATTTGTTGATTAAATGCCATGTCATTTTTATTCAAACATAACCTTCAGTTTTAAAACCCTGTAGAATATAGGACACTCTACGCAAAATTTCACATGAAGGGGCGACGTTGCTTTTTCAATTTTCGTTCCTTCCCTAGAATTGTAACAGAATCATAGCATTATTCTGACACAACTTGATAACAATGATTTATACATATACGTGATTAGCATATTTCTCAGTAGAAAGGATACACACACACACACACACAGACGTATGCTTGTATATATATATATATATATATATATATATATGTATATATATATATATATAATTAATTTAGGGTAGAAATTGATATTTATCAATTAGAACCAGTGGTCTAGCATATTAAAAAAATCCGAAGATTAAGATATTTATATATACCAATTAAGGACTGAACACGAAATGTGGACAGTCAACATGCTAGATATAGACGTCAAATCGCCATTCTCCACAAAAGATTATGTTCTCAGATCAAACTCAACACAAAACCATAGCAATAAACAAGTGAAAATATACGAAATAAATATTTACCCATGTACTAATTAGTTTCAACTGTTATTTTCCGCAAGGAAAAGTGAAGCCATCATCAGCATGGTCCGATATAAAATGCAATTTGCTGGACTAGATGCAAACACGATACCGAAATATCGCGTGCATGGAGTACGGCCTATGACATTTGAATATATATTTCAAATGCCTTTACTTTTGGCGCGCTGAGACCCGAGAAAACTATCCTGCAGCTAATAATTAGCAGCAGTTAATTTTTCGGTTAGAGAACATCTATTTATATAAAATTAATTTAGGGTAGAAATTGATATTTATCAATTAGAACCAGTGGTCTAGCATATTAAAAAAAGAATCCGAAGATTAAAATATTTATATATACCAATTAAGGACTGAACACGAAAAGTGGACAGTCAACATGCTAGATATAGACGTCAAATCGCCATTCTCCACAAAAGATTATGTTCTCAGATCAAACTCAACACAAAACATAGCAATAAACAAGTGAAAATATACGAAATAAATATTTACCCATGTACTAATTAGTTTCAACTGTTATTTTCTGCAAGGAAAAGTGCAGCCATCATCAGCATGGTCCGATATAAAATGCAATTTGCTGGACTAGATGCAATCACGATACCGATATATCGCGTGCATGGAGTACAGCCTATGACATTTGAATATATATTTCAAATGCCTTTACTTTTGGCGCGATGAGACCCACTTTTTGTGTTCAGTCCTTAATTGGTATATATAAATACGAGGAGATGCACAATATAATACTGAAACATACCGAGGGACAACCCCTCGAAAATACATTAGATCACTGGAAGGATACCTGTGAAAAAGAAGGGAGAAATTCTCTCCTACGCTGGGAGAAAAACATGGACTTCTTCCAAAAATATAGTGAAACTTTCAAAAATGAATTGGGTACAAATAATCCCTTTCTTAAGAAAATTACAATAAATAAAAAAGAAAAACCAAACAACCCACGAACAACCCCCAACTATCCTCCATACACTAAAAACAGAAATCACCCACAACCAACCTTTGCAAACCACGCAAGACCTAACAGGGAACTAGCTGACAGAAGACGCGTCTATGAAATAAATTACACCAACAACATCCTAATACCAGACCCAACCGCCATACAGCACAAAACGACACTAGAATAAGAAATACACCACACACAAATCGCTACTACACCTTGAACCAAAATTACTGGTCCCCAATAAACACAAGACAAACGCAAAAAAACACTATGTCAAGCAACATCCCACATACAAGCAGTTCCAAACAAAAATATTTCCCATACAGAAATTTTACACACACCACAAACAATAACAACCATAGATTCCCACGCACACACAACGATCGGGGGCAACAATACCACCACTCCCCCGACCAAATACCACACAACCTCACAGACAACTCATACAAACAAAATTACATCCAACATTTTTTAGCCAGGGACCAGGGACACCAGGACACAGGCTGGAACCTAGTAATAAGGAAAAACCGAAGATAATCAATCTTTCAACCAAATCTCTTTCTAACATAAAAATTGACATCCTCTCAAAAGGGCTCAAGTTTACAGCAACTCCACGCAGAGCCAACCTAAATGAAATCAAGGATAATATAACAGAATTTTGCAGAAAATTAAGACTAGCAGAAGCATCAACCAGTTTCAATACTGAAGATGAATCACTAGTCAAGAACAAAAGTGAACACATCCCACACAGAGGAAGAAATAAAGATCTTGACGAATTCTGTAACCACATTGAGAACGTCCCCTACCATACTATACATAAACAGAAAGCTAACTCAAATTTTAACACTACACAATGGAAAGAACTGATAGAACTTCAGAATGATGAGGATATAACCATTAAGGAAGCAGACAAGGGAAATGCAGTTGTAATAATGGATACATCATACTACAGAAATCTTGTAATTTCCTTGCTTGATGACGACCTACATTATGAAAAAAGTACCAACTACACCCCACAAAAAATAATGAAAACTCTATCTTCACTAATTAAAACCCATGGAAAGGAACTAACAAACAAAGAGATTGATTTCCTAACAAACTTTAAATGCAAACCTAGCCTTTTCTATGGTCTGCCAAAAATTCATAAAAGTCAAATTATAAATGGAACCATTAAAAAATCACCAAAGACATACTTACACACACCTAACCCGGGGGACCTAAAACTACGACCCATTGTAGCTGGCCCAACCTGTGAAACACACAGACTAAGTCTACTTATGGACATCCTCCTGAAACCCTTCCTTAAACATATCGATAGCCATATCAGATATGACTTAGATATGTTAAACCACCTTCCAAAAAAAGCCAAGGAAGAAACAATCCTGGTTTCATTTGATGTAGTCAACCTGTATACCAGTATACCTCATAATTATGGACTGGAGGCAATACAGTTCTGGTTAGACCAATTTCCGGAAGAAATACCAAAAAGGATCAGTAAAGAATTCATTACTAAATCAATTGAATTCATCCTACACAATAACCGCTTCATGTTTGACAATACATTTTGCCGTCAAAAATCCGGAATTGCTATGGGTACAAGGGCAGCACCAGTCATTGCGAATTTAACAATGGGATACATGGAAATAATCATTTACCAGGAATCTTTATCAATCTTTGGAAATCCCCTCTCTCAATACATAAAAGAGAACTGGAAACGATTCTTAGACGATTGTTTTATTCTCTGGAATGAAAATACAGATAAACTCCTAAAATTTAAAAACCTATTGAACAGCATAAACCCAAATATACAGTTCACAACGGAATACAACCAAAAGGAGCTCCCGTTCTTGGATATACTAATTAAAAAAATTAACCTTAAAATAGAAACAGACATTTTCTACAAAGCCACAGACGCTAAAAAATACCTTCTCTTAAATTCATGCCACCCAAGACACACTAAAACAAAGATCCCCTTCAACCTTGCAAGAAGGATATGCACAATAGTGTCAGAACAAAATACCAGGAACTTTAGACTGCAAGAACTCAAAAACACCCTAATTGACAGACATTACCCAGCTCAACTCATAGAGGATGGGATCAGACGTGCAACAGAATTCAACATAGAAACTTTAAGAAAATTTCAACACAACAACACACCTTCCCCGAAAATACTACCTTACATATCTACATACAACCCCAGAAACAAAGAAGCCTTCACCATCATCACTCAGAATTTACCAATACTTCATAAAAACCCCAAATTAAAGGAAATTCTAAACATACACCAAATCATTAAAAGCTACAAACAGCCTAAATCACTTAAAAAGATTCTCACAAAGGCAAAATTGTCTTCTGAAATTACGGATGCAAAAGTAAAAAAATGTGGTAGATCGAACTGTGCAACATGTCCTAACCTGCTAGAAGGATCAGAATTCCTCTTTAAAGAGGGACAAAAATTCAAGATCAAATCTAACTTTACTTGTGCCTCTGAAAACATAATTTATGTCATAAAATGCTCGGGCTGCCACCTAGACTACGTGGGTTCCACGGAACTATCACTCAGACGTAGATGCACACTGCATCGACAACAGATTGCATTCCCAGAATATAGAATGATACCTTTTAGTGAGCACATTGAGAAATACGCAAAGCAACTACTACCACAATTTTTAATCTTTCCATTTTACCAATGTGCTTTCGGATCATCAACACAAATTAGACTAAACAAGGAAACATTTTTCATTGAAAAGTACAAGCCCAGACTCAATCATCCGAACATACTGATACAGAGAAATTCACATTAAGGGAAAGGAAAAAAATTTCTAAGCGATTATCTCCTTTACACCGGAAGAAATCACCCACTACCTTCCCTTATTTAGAACTCTCCGGAGCTTAAACACAAGGATAACTCTATTAAACATAAACATAACGTCACAAGAAATTTGAAAAGCTAAATGCGAAACCGGTCTTTCTTTAAAAATTATGTCATTATAAAGGAAAAAAAAATTGTTTAAAAAATGTTCTAATATTCTTCAGACATATTGACGCAAATATATATATATTTTTTAACATTTAAGCCTTCTGTCGTTTTTTCACTCTTTACTAGTTTTTTTATATATATATATATAATTCAAAATACAGAGACAATGGCAAGAGAAAACGATGCGAGGAGGTAGCACATATAAAATGTGTGCGTGTGTGTGTGTGTATATATATATATATATAGAGAGAGAGAGAGAGAGAAAGAGAGAGAGAAAGAAAGAGAGAGAGGAAGGGAGAGAGAGACAGACAGACAGAGAAAGTGAGAGAGGCAGACACACAGAGAAAGAGAGAGTGAGGGAGAAAGAGAGACCGATTACAGATGAGATCCAGAGATATTCCATATAGTAATCGAAGATTCAAATTAAAGGGGTGAAAGACAGATGAAATACGTCCAACAGCTGTTTCTGTTGCCCGGTGACCCATAAATGTGTTGGTAGATTTAGTTTATCACAAAATGCTGCTATATGGATGAAATTAACATTGGATGGGACGAGCCTCCGTTATCAAGGTAGACATCTTAATGCAGATATACCATCTTTGAACTTCTCTGCATTAAGATTACAAGAACGGTTGAGGCAACCGATCATACACAAATGTTGAGGCGTATCAGATTACTTTAACAGATATCAGTACTATTCATCCATGATGAGAGAGAACAACAGATCAATGTCAATGGTTAGAAACAGGCGACCTAATTTTGTATAAATTACACACTGAGCAAATTCTATCTTATTTGATTTCTTTCTTCCTATTTCCTTAACAGTTGATTTGATTCGTCTGTGAATGAGATAGCATTAGGAGTGAGGTTCTCCATATATTTTCAGACTGCCATTTGATAAGACTAACAATAAATTCACTCAAATGTATATCTAAAACAGCTGTAGGCTACACTTAAGCCTATAATAAATATAGATACATAAATAAATGCACATAACATATTATTTCTGTCTCTTTCATGCATCGATCTGTAAAACCTAACATCGTAACTGCATAATGCAGACACGTGTTTGCAAATTTGACTAGTTATGGAGTGTGAGGGCGCGTGGCTTAGTGGTTAGGGCATTCGGCTCATGATCGTAAGGTTGTGAGTTCGATTCCCGGCGACGCGTTGTGTCCTTGAGCAAGACACTTTATTTCACGTTGCTCCAGTCCACTCAGCTGGCAAAAATGAGTTGTACTTGTATTTCAAAGGGTCAGCCTTGTCACTCTCTGTGTCACGCTGATTATCCCCGAGAACTACGTTAAGGGTACACGTGTCTGTGGAATGCTCAGCCATTTGCACGTTAATTTCACGAGCAAGCTGTTCCGTTGATCGTATCAGCTGGGACCCTCGTCGTCGTAACCGGCGGAGTCAAAAGAAAAAAAAAGTTATGGAGTTCGACTTCGGCTTTTGATACCGCAATGCACGCAGTACAATAACAATGACAATATTTTCTTGTAGGTGTACTTTTATCTAGAGAGGGAATTTAACAAGTATTTCGCTGTGATAAAAATCCCTTCTTAACCATTCTTTGTATATGTGTATGTGTGCGCGCATTATTGTGTGTGTAAGTAAATATATATATTTATATAAATCCTTAAATCCTTAAAAAATGTTCAGCCCGAACGCTGCTGCCATGCTGGGGCACCAACGTTGAATGAGCTACACTAGTATGTGAATCCACCTATGATACGTGGCACTTCGTCGACAAGGGAGTTCGATGCCGCTGCCCGCATCTGTGTCTTTTGCCGAGAGGTAGGTTCATCTGGAGCCACCGACAAGAAGAGATCCAGTTTAGTTTTAAAGTAACCCACATCCACACCATGCAAGTCCCTCAGGCATTTAGAGAGCTGTTGCAGTACCTTCGTCCTGTATTTTGATGGTGATGTAGGAATATATATGTATATATATATATATGTATGTATGTATGTGTGTATGTATGTATGTATGTATGTATGAATATATGTATATATATATTCATGTATGTATGCATGTATGTATGTATGTATATATACATATACATATACACATATCCATTCATACTTATATACACGTGCATAAAATTATATACGTGCATATACAACGAGCTTATCATTTGTTTTCATAAATATCGACGTTATCTTAGTTTTGAATATTTTAAAGCATTCCATGTATTTTTCATATTTGTTGCAATTCGAAAATAATTCCTAAGTTGTTTCTCTCTGACGTGATGTGATTTGAGAAAAGAAATTTTATACTACATATTACTTACTTTTTGAATTTTCCTGCCCATGTTTATTTGTGCTATATTCCTGAACCAACTATGAATTTCTCTTTTAAGATTTTTTTTAGCATTATAGTATAATGTTTCTATCGAGTATACACTATATTACTTTTTGCAAATTTATTCCCATTAGAATTGGCTTTTGTCACCTCCCTTCGTGACAAACTGTCCAATACATTATTATATAAATCACGAATATTAAATCTACGCTATCAGATTTCTTCTTGCAAGACTACCCTCTGAAAATAGAACAGTATATTTTTATAGTTATGTAGAGGCAAAATAGAAGGCAAAAACACCATTGAGATCAGTGAAGACAGGGTGTTAAGCTGTATGATATAATTGCAACGCAGATAAGCAACGCATACACACACACGTAAGCACTCGCGCACATGATGTGATGTAATTTCTTCTGATCGTCAGATCTTACGTTGATATCGATGACGATATTCTACATTTAGTGGTGCAAATAATTATTATCAAATGTGTTTCAATCATGAGCTTCTCGCTTTTTCCCTTTCCACTTCATATTTCATCGTATGAATTTCTGTCGGTGTAATTCTTTTATTTGTGCACGTGTTTCTCTTTTCTTGTAGAACGTGTGAGATGATAGGGACCCGAATATCGAATACATCGTGTGTATTTTGACAATTGCCTGTATATATATATATATATCAGCCAATCAATCTTACTGAAACTGAACAATGATAAAAAACTTTTCTCCTTTTGTCACTTCAAACTTAATATGATAAGTATATTCATATCTTTGTTTTATTGAATATGTACTATAGAAATAAAGATTTCATCTTTTTCATATATTGCTAATATATATATATAGGACTACAATATATGTGTATCCTTAGCGATATTCTTTCCTCCGTCTTCCCTTCCTTAGATATTTCGTTTTTCTATGTTTCTGACGAAGAGCTCTGCTCAAAATGCTAAATCTTCCTTCTTCCTTTCGTTTCCTGAGCATCCAATAACACTATACTTGTTCCACGTCCTCGCGTTGTTGTTTTCCCTTTGTGTTTTCTTGTTTGGATTAACTATATATATATATATATATATATATATATATATATATATCAAAGCATTAAAAAGAAAGAGACAAATGAGACAAATTTCACAGTAAATAATACTCCCCATGTATATATATATATATATATATATATATATATATATATATATATATATATATATATGTATAAATATTCTCTGCGTTTAGATATGTGTCGGCTTTGGTCAGGAATATTAATAATCTTGAAAGCTGCATCTTTCTAATTCATACTTTAATCTACGCTGTTACATATATATGTGTGTGTGTGCGAGTGTGTGTGTATACATGTATCTATATATTATTGTTATTATTATCATTATTATTTTCCTTTATTCTTTCACTTGTTTCGGTTATTTTGAGTGCAGCCATTGTAGAGCACTACTTTAAGTCGAACAAATCAACCCCAGGACTTATTTTTGTAAGCCTCGTACATATTCGATCGCTTTCTTTTGACGAACTGGTAAGATACGGGTACGTAAATACACCAACAACAGTCGTCAAGCGATAGTAGGGGGGGGGGCAAACACAGACACACAAATATATATTTGTGTGTCTGTGTATGTCCTCCACCATACGACGGGCTTCTTTCAGTTTCCTGAGAATGCTCTAAATTTCGGAGTGCGAAAGGAGGAAGTGCTTAATAATTCAAAGCTAAAATGTAACATTATGTTTTCATGCTCTTTCCAGCTTCAACCAATGTATGGCTAATTTTCCCTTTCAGACCAATTACTAAGTTCCGCTAATTTCAGGATGGCTACTAGAGTATGTGAAAATTCTCCAGATACATTTTGTTATCTGTGTGGTTACTATATAAGAAAAAAGCAGGTGTTACATAAGATTATGAAAGGTGTCAAATTGAGGATAGCATACACACTCTATTTCGGAATACCCATGGGTAACCAGGACAAACCATGGGACCCACATGCGATATCTGGAAACTGTCGATCTATTCTAGAAGGATGGTTAAGAGATACAGGAAGGTCAATGCCTTTTGCCATTCCAAGAGTATAGAGAGAGAGCCAAAGAACTCTCATGATGACTGTTACTTTTACCTGATCGATGTGACAAAGTACAGAGAAGTGAAAAGAAGACAAGCTCTTCAGTATCCAGACATACCATCATCTAGAGCACCTATCCCAAATGATGTCAGTTTACAAGTACCACTACCGCCAGAAAATATTTCTTCTGAAGCAGCAGCCAAGAAATGGGGGAAGCTTTCGTACCAAGAAAGACTTCGGTGCATCTCTTTCCAAATCAGAGTGAGCTAGATGATTTGATCAGGGATCTGGGTCTTACTAAGTCAGAAGCTGAACTTCTTTCATCAAGGTGGAAGGAATGGAATGTACGGGGGGAAGACAGCAAGACATCTGTGTACCGGTATCGCCTTGAGGAATTTGAAATTTACTATGAACATATTAATGATCTGTGTTATTGTAAAGATGTGATTGGTTTGTTTACTGCTATTGGACTCGAGCATGATTTTGCAGAGTGGCTACTGTTCATAGATAGCTCAGCACGAAGTCTCAAAGCAGTTTTGCTCCATAATGGAAATAAATATCCTTCTTTGCCTCTTGCACACTCCAATGTCAAAGACCTTCTCAACGAAATTAATTACGCTGAGTTCAAGTGGGATTCTTGTGGTGACTTCAAGATGCTTGGCTTGCAAGGGGGATACACAAAGTATTCGTGTTTCCTTTTCTTATGAGACAGCAGAGCTGATGATGATCATTACAAGAGAGTACATTGATCCCCACGAGTGGAACTGCAGCCAGTAATGTTAAATGTTCTCAAATAGCCTCTATTAGAGTCCAACAAAATTTTATTACCCCCACTACATATCAAACTCAGATTTGTAAAATAGTTTGTGAAGGCTTTAGATTTTAGAGGAGAGGTTTTTCAAGAAATTTGTCGTATGTTCCCAAAGATATCTGAGGCTAAGATCAAGGGCGGCATATTAAGTCGAAGAAGCAGGAAAGAGCGATGACAAAAGTTGAAAAAGAAGCTTGGTTTGTATTTCGTGTTGTAGTTCGTGGGTTTCTAGGAAATCACAAGGATCCTAATTACAAACAGCTGGTAGCAAAGCTTATTGAAAACCTCAAGAAAATGGGTTATCGTATCTCCTTAAATTGGTTGTCGTATGTCCTTGGGTGATGTCAGTGAGGAGCATGCTGAGTGATTTCATCAGGACATCGCAACTATGGAAAGAAGATGCCAAGGACGATGGGGTACTGCTATGATGGGATATTATATATGGTCTCTAGTCAGAAGAGATGAAGGTATGCACTCCAGAAAATCTCGATCGTCAAAGCACTTCTTATCTTAAGAAAAGAGTTATCAAGGCATTTACAGTGCAGTTTTCTTTTTTCTTCTTGTTCTAACTAATATTATACTTCCTAAATACCTTTCTATATATGAAAAAGTACTAAATGTTGTGCAATTATTCTTACAATACTAGAATAGTTTAAACCAACAAAGTGCCGCAGAGAAAAGTTACAAATATAGCGAGCAAATATATAATTAGGAATAAATAAATAACTATCGATGTTGCGTCAAAACGAATGTGATTTTTTAATTTAGCGGCAAAAATGCATATATGAACATTAAAAAAGTAGAAATAAACAAAGCATGTATTATATTATGTAATCAGTTACTCCCATTCACTATAAAAGATAATGATGTTTTAAGTGTTCGTATATACACAGGAAAGCGAATAAAAAGGCGAAGAAGATAATTCAAGATCTCGAGTATCATATTGCAACAAAAATACATTATATAATGTCTCATTTCCGTTGTTCATTTTTTTTGTAGAAGTAATTTTTTGTTTTCTGAGAAACAAATAAAGAAGCCAGTTGGACATGCTTTCCTTCTTCACTGACGAGGTCGGTTTTCTGACATATTCGGCGATGAATTCCAAGTATGGACAATTATAGCTCTATAATTGACATGTCTTTACGACGTACGCTGTGAATACTAGAGGTGCAATTATTTCAGTGTTGAGTACGGATAAAACAAAAGTAAAACAAGACATAAAGATCGTGACCCTAATCATAAGTCAGTCTTTTCTATTTTGAATGTCGGTGTTCGTTTTTCCATTTCGTTTTTGCTGAATACGTCTTTTCACTTTAACAAGAAGCGAGTCTCTGATGACAAATCACAGTCTTTGTCAACTACATATGTACTTAGTTGTCATGTTATCACATATTTTCAAAGCATAACTGTTCTGCATTTGTGCCAATTCAGCAATCCTAAATGTAGTACAGATATGTATTCATGGAAAGCATTTAATTTCTAATAATTACAGTGGATTGTTAATATTAACTTTTGAAGAAGGTTTAAGATATATTGATATTTATTCAAATTATAGAACATGGTTTAATTACTGTATTTACATGGAGAATCACATGGATCCTACAACATATATTCATAATCATACACTTTAGTTGATAGTTTCTATTCATTTGCTTAGTTCGTAGGATCAATGTACGTCTCCTTAGAGGTAGATACACCACAGCACTGCTGGCGTAATTCGTATGAATACGTTAAACTAAATCTCAATATACGGCGATTCCAAGAGAAAGTGTACACTACAAATTTACAAATAAAAACGACGTGGTAAGGAAATACAAGCATTAAAACATGTCTAGAAGGCTCTGTAATTGAATAAAGGAATAGATGAGCCTTAGCGAAATTGAGCTGTAGAATAAACTAAATATTCGTAGAATACATCCATAACACGATTAGAATTTACATGTACATCTATATCTTTCTTTCTTTCTTTCTTTTACTTGTTTCAGTCATTTTGACTGCGGCCATGCTGGAGCACCGCCTTTTAGTCGAGCAACTCGACCCCGGGACTCATTCTTTTTGTAAGCTCAGTACTTATTCTATCGGTCTCTTTTTGCCGAACCGCTAAGTGACGGGGACGTAAACACACCAGCATCGGTTGTCAAGCAATACTAGGGGAACAAACACAGACACACAAACACACACACATACATATATATACATATATACGACAGGCTTCTTTCAGTTGCCGTCTACCAAATCCACTCACAAGGCATTGGTCGGCCCGGGGCTATAGCAGAAGACACTTGCCCAAGATACCACGCAGTGGGACTGAACCCAGAACCATGTGGTTGGTTAGCAAGCTACTTACCACACAGCCACCCATATACATCTACATATAAAATACAAAATACAAAGTTATATCTTCATATCGCTAGTGATAACAATACTCAAAATAAATAACAGACTGGAATTGTCAGCCCGTCTCTTGTAATTTCGATCAATTGTATCATGTTCTCCCTCTTGTATAGAAGTGTGGCTACAATCCAGCCTACCTCTACTTCGGATGAGGAGGGGGACATTTAAGATTTTTTTTCCGGGACGTCCAACGTCCCAGATATAAAGGTAAAAATAAAATATTTCCACTTTGCAAGTTCGAGTCGAGTACTCCCTTGCACGCTCCGTTGACTCGAACCTTGCTTCTGTTGTGGTGAATTTACCGCCTCTGATGAAATACCTTTCATAGTCGCACCAAGACACTTTTCGAAGGTGCTTTCCTCCATGTGATTTTATTATTACCCACAAGGGGCGAACATAGATGGGACAATACAATCTGGGTCAGACAAACGAATGGGTTTTTACACTAAATCGAATTTAAAAATTTTTCATGAATTACAATAAATGGACAGAAATCGAATGATGGGACAGACCGGAAGACGTTACGGGTGGAGTGGGTGCGGGTTTGGCTCGGACCCCACGAGCCCCGCCTCCCCACTGATACTTTTGGTTGCACTTGGTATTACATTTATGTTGTATCTTTCACTCGCAACTTTCGTGCTACATCCTTCCATCGTTCTTCATACACTCTCCTAGTCAGGCATATTCTTTCCAGCCCTATCTTCCTTTTCAGGTGAAAGATGAAAATTCATCAAACCAGGGCCGGAGATGAACTTGCCTGACTGTAAACCTTTCATTCTCGTCTTCCATATCACCTCTTTCGCAATTGCTACTACAACGAGAAAACGAAACTTACCTTCATTCACGAGGAAATCCGGTGGGTCAATTTTTGTAATCGACTCAGTCGACAGCTGTACTCTTCGTGTACCTGACAACAGGTGTTCGGCATAAACCCACACCTCAGACACGTCCGGACAATGAACAATCGCGTGCGGGACGGTTTCCCTATCCCGCCCGCATCTTGGACATATCGGACTGTCTTGGCCACCGTGCCTTGCGAGTTTATCCCGAACAGGTAGAGCTCCTCTGTAGCATTGCCATGCCAGAGACTTCTGGAAGTTGTCCAGTGTCCTCGGCTCGAACGTACGTCGGAACAGACTGGCCAGCTGATTATCGTCGAGACCTAGGGTTTCCCCCAAGGTATCTTCACATTCCGCCTCTACCAACCCTCTATAGAGGAATGTGGTGGAACCCCCACCGCAGGCGTTGCCCGAGCGACGGAATAGCAGGAGAGCCTTGCGACACTCCGTGTACCAAGTACCTAGTTTCGATCTACGATTCAGCCAGGTTTCCCATCCACCGAAACTAGTGAACTTGGGAAACATCAGTTTTGCTAGCGAAGACCACACCCGTTCACCATCCAGGTAGAGCCACATATGTCTTAACCTCAGCGCATGTCTGCGCATCATCAGCCAAGGCATCCCTAGCCCCCCCCTTTAACGGTTGTAGACAGCAAGTAGAGCGTTTCACAAGTGGTTTCCCGCCCTTCCACAAGAAGTAGAAGAGCTGTCTTTCCAACTTGATCAACCACGAATCAGGGCAAGGAACGACGGAAAGGCGGTAGGTGATAACCGATGCGATAAACACATTGGCCACCTCCGCCCTCCCTTTCAGGGATAGCCACCGCCAAGACCAGGTCTTGGCTACTGCAGCCACCTTGCTCGTTACCTCGCCCCAATTCTTCTCTATTTGGAGGTCTGGACCGAACCAGACCCCTAGCAGTTTAATCGGACCCTCCGTCCAACGTCCCACGACGCTGTCAGGAGGCATCGACTTGCCTCTCCAGGTGCCGAGTTGCAAGCCGACTGACTTTTCGCGATTAACTTTTGCTCCTGTCACCGTCTCGTAAACCTCTATGGCCTTGCCTACTTTACATAGGTGGTCCATTTCGGTTACGATGATGGTGATGTCATCCGCGTACGCTGACACTGATTTTCCATTACCTGGCTGTCTCGGGATGCCGCTCAGTTTTCGCAGTAATGGCTCAAGAGCCATCACGTACAAAAGGGGAGAGCGGACACCCTTGACGAACCGAGCGTTTGATTTTGAACGGCTTCGACGAAGAAGCCGTTCACCCGAACTACCGAGTCGATGTTATCATAAATTTGAATAATCCACCTGAGGAAGCCAAGGCTCAGCCCGAACTGTGCCAGGGCAGACACCAGGTAACGATGGTCGACCCTATCAAAAGCTTTAGATTGGTCTAAATGGACCAGTGCCCCACCCTTGCCAGAATCACTATTAAACCCCTCTACAGTGTACCGCATTAGATGGAGATTATCCTGAATGGATCTGCCCGGAACGGCACATGTCTGTGCCTCTCCGATCAGACCATCCGCGACACGCGCCAATCTTTTCGATAACACTTTGGCCAAAATCTTCAACTCTGTGTTTAGCAGAGTGATGGGCCTGAAATTATCAATGCACTCCCCCTTGCTCGGGTCCTTTCTGACGAGAGTCACTACTCCCCGGCGCACAGATCTGGGTATAAGCCCGTTCTGCTGCCAGTTCGCATAGACCTCCGCCAGTAGGTGCCCGAACAAGTCTGGCATACTCTTATATAACTCATAGGGTAGACCATCCAAACCCGGCGCCTTGCCCGCGCCGCAGTCCGTCATTGCCTCAACCACCTCCTCAGGCGTGATTGGCCCTTCACAGCCCTCCGCATCTCGCCCCGATAAGCGCGGCAGCCCGTCGAGTAGGTCCGTAAAGGCCCTCCTCCTATCCAGTCCGCCGCACTCACCGAAAAGCTGAGCGAAGTGCTCCTGAAAGGCCTCACACATCTCCTCGGGTTCGTTTATCAACTCACCTTGTTGGTTCGTCAAAGATCGAATCGTGGCATCGTTACCATGCCGAGCTTCCACCACTCGGGCCCATCTCACGGCGTTGATTCCTTCACATCCCATATGGCGGATTCTAGCCCTGACAATGCAGCCCATGTGTTTGGCCTCGAGGTGCTGGTTTAACACCAGTCTCTTGGACGCCACCTGAGCCGCAGAGCCAGTTTTCATGGCTTCCTCTAATTCCTTAACTAGAGTAGTTTCCCTTCTAGCCTCTCTAGCCACTACTCCTATGCTATATCTAATAGACTCAAACTTGATGGCTCGTTTGAGGGCGTACCACCATTTGTTATTAATGATGGTACCAGATAGTGCCCTCTGAATTATATTTCTAATCCGGTCTTTGTACTCCTTAATCGCCAAAAGGGACGTATTAAGTTTCCAGTAACCGGATCCTCTATTTTTAACCTTATCTATGTCAAGCTTACAAGTGACCATTTTATGATCACTGTAGCTGATCGGGTAAAACTGTGGACACTTAGCTATTTTACTGTCTACTTTTCTAATTAGTATTCTATCTAAATATGACCTGGAAGATCCGTCGCTGTTTGACCATGTCCACAATGGAGCGTTCGGAGATTCCAGCCTATTAGGATCTGCTAGCTCAAAGCGGCTTAGCAGTTCCATGAAGCCACTGTTGCCTTTTCTATCTGGACACGAGCCAACATAATCTACATCCGCTTTGCAAATTGTGTTAAAGTCTCCTAGCACCACTAATGAATGCGAAGTACCAAGAAAGTTTTCTAGTTCACGAAAATAATCCCTTTGCCCTGTATGGTTGGGTGCGTAAATTGCAACCAGTCTGATAACTTTACCATTACTGAACGTCAAATCCATGACGACCAGCCTACCTTCTGGATCTGCAAAAATTAACTTTTTTCAGAAACCCGGTTTCTTTTAATAGGACCAACACCCCACTCCCGCCTGTAGGACTGCCAGGAGAGAAAAAAACTCTCGTAGCCGTCAAACAGCGGGAGTAGACCTCTTGGCCCCTCTAACCGGGTTTCTGTAGCAACAATAACATCTAAATTACGCGACCTGATATCATGCAGGAAGCGACCTAGCTTCCAGTCTGCTCCCAGGCCGCGCACATTCAAACAACCAACATAAATGTAATCCATTACTTACCTTATATCAGTGGTTCGGTTTTCTCTTGTTCTCTAACTCTTTTTCTGGGCCTCGTGGGGGAGTCTGACGTAGGCCCTCGAATATATGTGGAGATGTCACATCCAATCTAAGTGGGCCTACGTCATGGAAGAATTCTGACTTTATCCGCCCGTAATCCTTCCGGCCTATTCTGTAAATTACAAAGTCGTTTTTTTTCTCTACTTTCTCCACTTTGGCCATGGCTGCCAACACGTTTCCGAGTCTGCTATTTGCTGCCTTTACGGCCATATATGAGTTCATTGACACTTTTTTATTTTTTAAAATTACTCTGGGAGGGGTGGTTTCCGTTTTTCTTTTTTTTTTCCGATAATTTTTCCCACCCCTCCTCATTTATCTTTTCCTCGCTCTTTTTTTTTCCGCCGCTGGTTCTGCTGTCACCGTCACCTCCACACCTTCAGTCTTCCCTTCTGGGCCGTCTGACGCTGCTTCTGGTGACACATTGTCTTCTTTTTCTTTTGGCTTAGGTGCTTCCTGCGGTTTTGGTTGGGGTTGGCATTCCGCCCTTACATGCCCCTTCTTGCCGCAGCCGAAGCACCTCGGTTTCCTGCCCTCCACGAACACTGTTATTTTCTGGTCTTCACTAATCTTTACCGTTTCTGGAATTTCTTCCAGTGTTTGCACCTCCGCCTGAATGGCTATCACTATTTTTTGGCCTTTCCAAAAATCATCTTCCTCCACTGTGGCCTGGAGGATGTTTATTTTTTCCTCCAGGCCTACCATCACTGCTGCCACCAGACATTCTGCATCAGCCTCTGGCGGTATGTTGTTCATTGAAATTTTTGACGTCCTTTTTCCTTTATACAATGGTAGTAAGACAATGTTTTCCGCTTTGATCAGCTCCATCGATAGTTTCTTCGCTATATCCTCCGTAGTAAAACGCACCTCCACTGTGCCGTATCTTTTTCCTCTGTTTATATAAGTTATTTTGTCCATAAACGGTTTTAGACAAGACTCTATTTTTTTTCTTCGATTTTTGGATCATTTTTTTCGTTGTGTCGTAAGTTTTATATATTATTCTTTTTTTTCTATATCGTCATGTATTTGTATGTTTGTGGCCACAGTCACTTCTGTGCCTTCTTTTTTTACGCAGTCTGCAAATTTTAAAATTGTCTATATTTATTTTTTTGATCTTTTTCCCAGCCACTTCAGCGAATTTTTTTGCTGGAGTTGATGCTGGTACTGGTTTTTCCATTTTCTTGGGCGACGCCGCCTTTTTTTTCGGCGACAAGCGCCTCTTTTTTTCTTGGCGACAAACGCTCTTTTTTACTTGGCGACAACGCCGGGTATTCATCCTCGCTCGTCACGGGCGAATAAGAGATGGGGGACTCCATCTTGAACAATGGCTTTAACAAGCCTTTGGTAAATCCAAATTAATTGTAGTTTTCCCCACTGAGGGGGGAACACCAACGTGAAGTCTTCGTGCGAAGGCTGACTTCGTCCGTTAGACAACAATAGACAAAAACAGGTAGACCAACAGTATATAATAACAGAGATAATAGTACGAGAGCAAAAATATATATCAACTTACTAATAACGCAAAAAATTGCTTTCCTCCATGTGATTTTATTATTACCCACAAGGGGCGAACATAGATGGGACAATACAATCTGGGTCAGACAAACGAATGGGTTTTTACACTAAATCGAATTTAAAAATTTTCATGAATTACAATAAATGGACAGAAATCGAATGATGGGACAGACCGGAAGACGTTACGGGTGGAGTGGGTGCGGGTTTAGCTCGGACCCCACGAGCCCCGCCTCCCCACTGATACTTTTGGTTGCACTTGGTATTACATTTATGTTGTATCTTTCACTCGCAACTTTCGTGCTACATCCTTCCATCGTTCTTCATACACTCTCCTAGTCAGGCATATTCTTTCCAGCCCTATCTTCCTTTTCAGGTGAAAGATGAAATAGTTCATCAAACCAGGGCCGGAGATGAACTTGCCTGACTGTAAACCTTTCATTCTCGTCTTCCATATCACCTCTTTCGCAATTGCTACTACAACGAGAAAACGAAACTTACCTTCATTCACGAGGAAATCCGGTGGGTCAATTTTTGTAATCGACTCAGTCGACAGCTGTACTCTTCGTGTACCTGACAACAGGTGTTCGGCATAAACCCACACCTCAGACACGTCCGGACAATGAACAATCGCGTGCGGGACGGTTTCCCTATCCCGCCCGCATCTTGGACATATCGGACTGTCTTGGCCACCGTGCCTTGCGAGTTTATCCCGAACAGGTAGAGCTCCTCTGTAGCATTGCCATGCCAGAGACTTCTGGAAGTTGTCCAGTGTCCTCGGCTCGAACGTACGTCGGAACAGACTGGCCAGCTGATTATCGTCGAGACCTAGGGTTTCCCCCAAGGTATCTTCACATTCCGCCTCTACCAACCCTCTATAGAGGAATGTGGTGGAACCCCCACCGCAGGCGTTGCCCGAGCGACGGAATAGCAGGAGAGCCTTGCGACACTCCGTGTACCAAGTACCAAGTTTCGATCTACGATTCAGCCAGGTTTCCCATCCACCGAAACTAGTGAACTTGGGAAACATCAGTTTTGCTAGCGAAGACCACACCCGTTCACCATCCAGGTAGAGCCACAGATGTCTTAACCTCAGCGCATGTCTGCGCATCATCAGCCAAGGCATCCCTAGCCCCCCCTTTAACGGTTGTTGACAGCAAGTAGAGCGTTTCACAAGTGGTTTCCCGCCCTTCCACAAGAAGTAGAAGAGCTGTCTTTCCAACTTGATCAACCACGAATCAGGGCAAGGAACGACGGAAAGGCGGTAGGTGATAACCGATGCGATAAACACATTGGCCACCTCCGCCCTCCCTTTCAGGATAGCCACCGCCAAGACCAGGTCTTGGCTACTGCAGCCACCTTGCTCGTTACCTCGCCCCAATTCTTCTCTATTTGGAGGTCTGGACCGAACCAGACCCCTAGCAGTTTAATCGGACCCTCCGTCCAACGTCCCACGACGCTGTCAGGAGGCATCGACTTGCCTCTCCAGGTGCCGAGTTGCAAGCCGACTGACTTTTCGCGATTAACTTTTGCTCCTGTCACCGTCTCGTAAACCTCTATGGCCTTGCCTACTTTACATAGGTGGTCCATTTCGGTTACGATGATGGTGATGTCATCCGCGTACGCTGACACTGATTTTCCATTACCTGGCTGTCTCGGGATGCCGCTCAGTTTTCGCAGTAATGGCTCAAGAGCCATCACGTACAAAAGCGGGGAGAGCGGACACCCTTGACGAACCGAGCGTTTGATTTTGAACGGCTTCGACAAGAAGCCGTTCACCCGAACTACCGAGTCGATGTTATCATAAATTTGGATAATCCACCTGAGGAAGCCAAGGCTCAGCCCGAACTGTGCCAGGGCAGACACCAGGTAACGATGGTCGACCCTATCAAAAGCTTTAGATTGGTCTAAATGGACCAGTGCCCCACCCTTGCCAGAATCACTATAAACCCCTCTATAGTGTACCGCATTAGATGGAGATTATCCTGAATGGATCTGCCCGGAACGGCACATGTCTGTGCCTCTCCGATCAGACCATCCGCGACACGCGCCAATCTTTTCGATAACACTTTGGCCAAAATCTTCAACTCTGTGTTTAGCAGAGTGATGGGCCTGAAATTATCAATGCACTCCCCTTGCTCGGGTCCTTTCTGACGAGAGTCACTACTCCCCGGCGCACAGATCTGGGTATAAGCCCGTTCTGCTGCCAGTTCGCATAGACCTCCGCCAGTAGGTGCCCGAACAAGTCTGGCATACTCTTATAAACTCATAGGGTAGACCATCCAAACCCGGCGCCTTGCCCGCGCCGCAGTCCGCCATTGCCTCAACCACCTCCTCAGGCGTGATTGGCCCTTCACAGCCCTCCGCATCTCGCCCCGATAAGCGCGGCAGACCGTCGAGTAGGTCCGTAAAGGCCCTCCCTATCCAGTCCGCCGCCGACTCACCGAAAAGCTGAGCGAAGTGCTCCTGAAAGGCCTCACACATCTCCTCGGGTTCGTTTATCAACTCACCTTGTTGGTTCGTCAAAGATCGAATCGTGGCATCGTTACCATGCCGAGCTTCCACCACTCGGGCCCATCTCACGGCGTTGATTCCTTCACATCCCATATGCGGATTCTAGCCCTGACAATGCAGCCCATGTGTTTGGCCTCGAGGTGCTGGTTTAACACCAGTCTCTTGGACGCCACCTGAGCCGCAGAGCCAGTTTTCATGGCTTCCTCTAATTCCTTAACTAGAGTAGTTTCCCTTCTAGCCTCTCTAGCCACTACTCCTATGCTATATCTAATAGACTCAAACTTGATGGCTCGTTTGAGGGCGTACCACCATTTGTTATTAATGATGGTACCAGATAGTGCCCTCTGAATTATATCCTAATCCGGTCTTTGTACTCCTTAATCGC
This sequence comes from Octopus sinensis, assembly GCF_006345805.1. NCBI lineage: Eukaryota > Metazoa > Mollusca > Cephalopoda > Octopoda > Octopodidae > Octopus > Octopus sinensis. Next base: position 44,019,318 of record NC_043004.1, on the reverse strand, counting down.
CAAAAGGGACGTATTAAGTTTCCAGTAACCGGATCCTCTATTTTTAACCTTATCTATGTCAAGCTTACAAGTGACCATTTTATGATCACTGTAGCTGATCGGGTAAAACTGTGGACACTTAGCTATTTTACTGTCTACTTTTCTAATTAGTATTCTATCTAAATATGACCTGGAAGATCCGTCGCTGTTTGACCATGTCCACAATGGAGCGTTCGGAAATTCCAGCCTATAAGGATCTGCTAGCTCAAAGCGGCTTAGCAGTTCCATGAAGCCACTGTTGCCTTTTCTATCTGGACACGAGCCAACATAATCTACATCCGCTTTGCAAATTGTGTTAAAGTCTCCTAGCACCACTAATGAATGCGAAGTACCAAGAAAGTTTTCTAGTTCACGAAAATAATCACTTTGCCCTGTATGGTTGGGTGCGTAAATTGCAACCAGTCTGATAACTTTACCGTTACTGAACGTCAAATCCATGACGACCAGCCTACCTTCTGGATCTGCAAAAATTAACTTTTTCTCAGAAACCCGGTTTCTTTTAATAGGACCAACACCCCACTCCCGCCTGTAGGACTGCCAGGAGAGAAAAAAACTCTCGTAGCCGTCAAACAGCGGGAGTAGACCTCTTGCCCCTCTAACCGGGTTTCTGTAGCAACAATAACATCTAAATTACGCGACCTGATATCATGCAGGAAGCGACCTTGCTTCCAGTCTGCTCCCAGGCCGCGCACATTCAAACAACCAACATAAATGTAATCCATTACTTACCTTATATCAGTGGTTCGGTTTTCTCTTGTTCTTCTAACTCTTTTTCTGGGCCTCGTGGGGGAGTCTGACGTAGGCCCTCGAATATATGTGGAGATGTCACATCCAATCTAAGTGGGCCTACGTCATGGAAGAATTCTGACTTTATCCGCCCGTAATCCTTCCGGCCTATTCTGTAAATTACAAAGTCGTTTTTTTTCTCTACTTTCTCCACTTTGGCCATGGCTGCCAACACGTTTCCGAGTCTGCTATTTGCTGCCTTTACGGCCATATATGAGTTCATTGACTCTTTTTTCTTTTTTAAAATTACTCTGGGAGGGGTGGTTTCCGTTTTTCTTTTTTTTCCGATAATTTTTGCCCACCCCTCCTCATTTATCTTTTCCTCGCTCTTTTTTTTTTCCGCCGCTGGTTCTGCTGTCACCGTCACCTCCACACCTTCAGTCTTCCCTTCTGGGCCGTCTGACGCTGCTTCTGGTGACACATTGTCTTCTTTTTCTTTTGGCTTAGGTGCTTCCTGCGGTTTGGGTTGGGGTTGGCATTCCGCCCTTACATGCCCCTTCTTGCCGCAGCCGAAGCACCTCGGTTTCCTGCCCTCCACGAACACTGTTATTTTCTGGTCTTCACTAATCTTTACCGTTTCTGGAATTTCTTCCAGTTTTTGCACCTCCACCTGAATGGCTATCACTATTTTTTGGCCTTTCCAAAAATCATCTTCCTCCACTGTGGCCTGGAGGATGTTTATTTTTTCCTCCAGACCTACCATCACTGCTGCCACCAGACATTCAGCATCGGCCTCTGGCGGTATGTTGTTCATTCTAATTTTTGACGTCCTTTTTCCTTTATACAATGGTAGTAAGACAATGTTTTCCGCTTTGATCGGCTCCATCGATAGTTTCTTCGCTATATCCTCCGTAGTAAAACGCACCTCCACTGTGCCGTATCTTTTTCCTCTGTTTATATACGTTATATTATCCATAAAAGGTTTTAGACAAGACTCTATTTTTTTTTCTTAGATTTTTTGGATCATTTTTTTCGTTGTGTCGTAAGTTTTATATATTATTCTTTTTTTTTCTATATCGTCATGTATTTGTATGTTTGTGGCCACAGTCACTTCTGTGCCTTCTTTTTTACACAGTCTGCAAATTTTTTAAATTGTCTATATTTATTTTTTTGATCTTTTTCCAGCCACTTCAGCGAATTTTTTTGCTGGAGTTGATGCTGGTACTGGTTTTTCCATTTTTTTGGGCGACGCCGCCTCTTTTTTCTTCGGCGACAACGCCTCTTTTTTTCTTGGCGACAACGCCCTTTTTTACTTGGCGAAACGCCGGGTATTCATCCTCGCTCGTCACGGGCGAATAAGAGATGGGGGACTCCATCTTGAACAAATGGCTTTAACAAGCCTTTGGTAAATCCAAATTAATTGTAGTTTTCCCCCACTGAGGGGGGGGGAACACCAACGCGAAGTCTTCGCGCGAAGGCTGACTTCGTCCGTTAGACAGCAATAGACAAAAACAGGTAGACCAACAGTATATATAATAACAGAGATAATAGTACGAGAGCAAAAAATATATATCAACTTACTAATAACGCAAAAAATGATTTCCTCCATGTTGTTTTATTATTACCCACTAGGGGCTACATAGATGGGACAATACAATCGGGAAATGAATAATGAATTATGAAGTTTGTACAATGTGGTGTAATGCCCACTCGATCCCCGAAATCGAGCGGTTACATTTCGTCATTTGTTTTTTTTCGCCAACAATATTTCCAAATAAAGCATTTTATACATTTTCAACATACATTTCAAAAGGTTTACAAAGTTCAACATTTCTTTTTTTTTTTTTTTTTTCCGAATTTAAAGTTCTTTTTATCATTCCAAATTAAAGTTTTCACAATACCTTTTCTTTTATATATACTCCATTATGTCTACCAAATCTGAGTAAACTTCCATCGTTCGAGGCCACCTTGGAAGTCGGCATTTCATATGTTTTAACACGTTCTTCGCCAGCTGCCTCGATGAACGCCTCGGCGTCGTTCTCGTGGACGAGTGCACCTGTTTCTTTCCTTCGGTGCCCATCCTGACCCACGTATATCCGTTTGTTACGCTTATTAAATCTTCCATCTCCTCACAGTGCTTGTGATGGATCAACGTTCCATAGTATTTGAATTTTCTATTCGTACCTGCGTTTTCTCTAGTTTTTCTCTTAGGACTTACTTCCTCTTTTCTCCTCCCTCGGTTTCTCTCTTTCTCTCTTTTTGCTTTCTCTTCTTTCTTTTCCTTCTCTTGTCTTTTTGGCTCTTTGTCTGCCGTCTCTCTACCCTGTGCCTTAAGTTCCTTCCTGTTGTTTCTTTTCCTTTTTGCATACCATCTTTTCCTTTCTCTTGGTTCTGTTCCTTCTCTTGTTCTTTTCCTGCTTTTTTCTTTCCTTTAATGTACTTTCCTTTTCTTTCTCTTGCTTCTGCCTTGGCTCCTTCTCCTCTACTTCTGCACCCTGTGATTTTGCTCCTTTTCTACTATCTTCTTCCCTTTGTTTTCATTTTCCTTCAGTGTGCTGTTACTTCCTTCTCTTGTTGTTTCTCCGTTATTTCCTTTTCTTGTTTTCGCTGTTCTTTCCTTCGTGTTCGTTTTCCTTCTCTCCACTTTGTGTCTCTTTTTGCTCCGCTGTGAATTCATACAGCGGACATTCCTTTTTTATGTGCCCTCTTGAGCCGCACAGGTAGCAATTCGGTTTTCTGCCTTCCACTATTACACTAATTGTTTTTTCGTTTTCTATTTCTATTGGAAGGGAAATCTTTCGATGTCTTCAATTGTGGCCATCAGCCACAACTCGACTCCGAATCCCTTCCAATTTACAACGTTCGTCTCCTTAATTGACCCTATTTCTACTTCCTCTTTTGCTGCCCCAATAATGGCTGTTACCAGCATTTCTGTTTTAATATTTGGGGGCACCTTTGGGACTCTTACCCGTACCCCTCGTCTTTCCTTTATACGTCGGCCACAGGTGAATTTTCCGCTTTCAGGACAGTGGAAGCCAATGAGGCCGCCACTTCCTTTGTTGCGCATCTCACCTCCACCGTACCATATTTCTTTCCTCTGTCTACAAAAGTCGCTTTTTTCATGATGTCCCCCAGACATTTCTCTATTTCTTCAATCGTCACTCTCACCAGTTTTCTCGTGTTTCTATCTTGTGTTCTATACGTTATCGTCTTGTTATTTTTTCTCTATTGTTTCCACAGGCGGGACCAGCTTCACCTGTCACCCTCCCTTTTGACGAACTTCTCGTATTCCTTCAATTGTTCTTTTCTAAAGAACACTTCTTTTATTCTAAGTGACTCGTCACTTTTTGTTGTGGCACCCCCGCGTAAGTCTCCATGACTTGAGGGTCGACACACCTTCTATAAAAGGTTCAAACACGCAGCGGCAAACGCCTCGCGCGATTCAATTTTGACAATTTTTTTAACAGTTTTTTCCACGTGGTTCACATGCAAAAAATTAACTCACAACACACTTGGGTAAATTTCCACCATGTTGTTTTATTATTACCCACTAGGGGCTACATAGATGGGACAATACAATCGGGAAATGAATAATGAATTATGAAGTTTGTACAATGTGTGCTGCAATGCCCACTCGATCCCCGTAATCGAGCGGTTTTACATTTCGTCATTTATTTTTTATTCGTCAACAATATTTTCAAATAAAACATTTTATACATTTTCAACATACATTTCAAAAAGTTTTACAAAGTTCAACATTTCTTTTTTTTTTTTTTCCGAATTTAAAGTTCTTTTATCATTTCCAAATTAAAGTTTTCACAATACCTTTTCTTTTATATATACTCCATTATGTCTACCAAATCTGAGTAAACTTCCATCGTTCGAGGCCACCTTGGAAGGCGGCATTTCATATGTTTTAACACGTTCTCGCCAGCTGCCTCGATGAACGCCTCGGCGTCGTTCTCGTGGACGAGTGCACCTGTTTCTTTCCATTCGGTGCCCATCCTGACCCACGTATATCCGTTTGTTTCGCTTATTAAATTTTCCATCTCCTCACAGTGCTTGTGATGGATCAACGTTCCATAGTATTTGAATTTTCTATTCGTACCTGCGTTTTCTCTAGTTTTTCTCTTAGGACTTACTTCCTCTTTTTCTCCTCCCTCGGTTTCTCTCTTTCTCTCTTTTTGCTTTCTCTTCTTTCTTTTTCCTTCTCTTGTCTTTTTGGCTGTGTAGGCCGTCTCTCTACCCTGTGCCTAAGTTCCTTTCTGTTGTTTCTTTTCCTTTTGCATACCATCTTTTCCTTTCTCTTGGTTCTGTTCCTTCTCTTGTTCTTTTCCTGCTTTTTCTCTTTCCTTAATGTACTTTCCTTTTCTTTCTCTTGCTTCTGCCTTGGCTCCTTCTCCTCTACTTCTGCACCCTGTGAGTTTTGCTCCTTTTCTACTATCTTCTTCCTTTGTTTTCATTTTCCTTCAGTGCGCTGTTACTTCCCTTCTCTTGTTGTTTCTCCGTTATTTCCTTTTCCTTGTTTTCGCTGTTCTTTCCTTCGTGTTCGTTTTCCTTCTCTCCACTTTGTGTCTCTTTTTGCTCCGCTGTGAATTCATACAGCGGACATTCCTTTTTATGTGCCCTCTTGAACCGCACAGGTAGCAATTCGGTTTTCTGCCTTCCCAATATTACACTAATTGTTTTTCGTTTTCTATTTCTATTTGGAAGGGAAATCTTTCGATGTCTTCAATTGTGGCCATCAGCCACAACTCGACTCCGAATCCCTTCCAATTTACAACGTTCGTCTCCTTAATTGACCCTATTTCTACTTCCTCTTTTGCTGCCCCAATAATGGCTGTTACCAGCATTTCTGTTTTAATATTTGGGGGCACCTTTGGGACTCTTCCCGTACCCCTCGTCTTCCTTTATACGTCGGCCACATGGTGAAATTTTCCGCTTTCAGGACAGTGGAAGCCAATGAGGCCGCCACTTCCTTTGTTGCGCATCTCACCTCCACCGTACCATATTTCTTTCCTCTGTCTACAAAAGTCGCTTTTTTCATGATGTCCCCCAGACATTTCTCTATTTCTTCAATCGTCACTCTCACCAGTTTTTCGTGTTTCTATCTTGCGTTCTATACGTTATCGTCTTGTTATTTTTTCTTCTATTGTTTCCACAGGCGGGACCAGCTTCACGCTGTCACCCTCCCTTTTGACGAACTTCTCGTATTCCTTCAATTGTTCTTTTCTAAAGAACACTTCTTTTATTCTAAGTGACTCGTCACTTTTTGTTGTGGCGACCCCCGCGTAAGTCTCCATGACTTGAGGGTCGACACACCTTCTATAAAAGGTTCAAACACGCAGCGGCAAACGCCTCGCGCATTCAATTTTTGACAATTTTTAACAGTTTTTTCCAAAGTTTCACATGCAAAAAAATAACTCACAACACACGTGGGTAATTTTCCGCCATGTGATTTTATTATTACCCACAAGGGGCGAACATAGATGGGACAATACAATCTGGTCAGACAACGAATGGGTTTTTACACTAAATCGAATTAAAAATTTTCATGAATTACAATAAATGGACAGAAATCGAATGATGGGACAGACCGGAAGACGTTACGGGTGGAGTGGGTGCGGGTTTAGCTCGGACCCCACGAGCCCCGCCTCCCCACTGATACTTTTGGTTGCACTTGGTATTACATTTATGTTGTATCTTTCACTCGCAACTTTCGTGCTACATCCTTCATCGTTCTTCATACACTCTCCTAGTCAGGCATATTCTTTCCAGCCCTATCTCCTTTTCAGGTGAAAGATGAAATAGTTCATCAAACCAGGGCCGGAGATGAACTTGCCTGACTGTAAACCTTTCATTCTCGTCTTCCATATCACATCTTTCGCAATTGCTACTACAACGAGAAAACGAAACTTACCTTCATTCACGAGGAAATCCGGTGGGTCATTTTTGTAATCGACTCAGTCGACAGCTGTACTCTTCGTGTACCTGACAACAGGTGTTCGGCATAAAACCACACCTCAGACACGTCCGGACAATGAACAATCGCGTGCGGGACGGTTTCCCTATCCCGCCCGCATCTTGGACATATCGGACTGTCTTGGCCACCGTGCCTTGCGAGTTTATCCCGAACAGGTAGAGCTCCTCTGTAGCATTGCCATGCCAGAGACTTCTGGAAGTTGTCCAGTGTCCTCGGCTCGAACGTACGTCGGAACAGACTGGCCAGCTGATTATCGTCGAGACCTAGGTTTTCCCCCAAGGTATCTTCACATTCCGCCTCTACCAACCCTCTATAGAGGAATGTGGTGGAACCCCCACCGCAGGCGTTGCCCGAGCGACGGAATAGCAGGAGAGCCTTGCGACACTCCGTGTACCAAGTACCAAGTTTCGATCTACGATTCAGCCAGGTTTCCATCCACCGAAACTAGTGAACTTGGGAAACATCAGTTTTGCTAGCGAAGACCACACCCGTTCACCATCCAGGTAGAGCCACATATGTCTTAACCTCAGCGCATGTCTGCGCATCATCAGCCAAGGCATCCCTAGCCCACCCTTTAACGGTTGTTGACAGCAAGTAGAGCGTTTCACAAGTGGTTTCCCGCCCTTCCACAAGAAGTAGAAGAGCTGTCTTTCCAACTTGATCAAACACGAATCAGGGCAAGGAACGACGGAAAGGCGGTAGGTGATAACCGATGCGATAAACACATTGGCCACCTCCGCCCTCCCTCTCAGGGATAGCCACCGCCAAGACCAGGTCTTGGCTACTGCAGCCACCTTGGTCGTTACCTCGCCCCAATTCTTCTCTATTTGGAGGTCTGGACCGAACCAGATCCCTAGCAGTTTAATCGGACCCTCCGTCCAACGTCCCACGACGCTGTCAGGAGGCATCGACTTGCCTCTCCAGGTGCCGAGTTGCAAGCCGACTGACTTTTCGCGATTAACTTTTGATCCTGTCACCGTCTCGTAAACCTCTATGGCCTTGCCTACTTTACATAGGTGGTCCATTTCGGTTACGATGATGGTGATGTTATCCGCGTACGCTGACACTGATTTTCCATTACCTGGCTGTCTCGGGATGCCGCTCAGTTTTCGCAGTAATGGCTCAAGAGACATCACGTACAAAAGCGGGGGAGAGCGGACACCCTTGACGAACGAGCGTTTGATTTTGAACGGCTTCGACAAGAAGCCGTTCACCCGAACTACCGAGTCGATGTTATCATAAATTTGGATAATCCACCTGAGGAAGCCAAGGCTCAGCCCGAACTGTGCCAGGGCAGACACCAGGTAACGATGGTCGACCCTATCAAAAACTTTAGATTGGTCTAAATGGACCAGTGCCCCACCCTTGCCAGAATCACTATTAAACCCCTCTATAGTGTACCGCATTAGATGGAGATTATCCTGAATGGATCTGCCCGGAACGGCACATGTCTGCCTCTCCGATCAGACCATCCGCGACACGCGCCAGTCTTTTCGATAACACTTTGGCCAAAATCTTAACTCTGTGTTTAGCAGAGTGATGGGCCTGAAATTATCAATGCACTCCCCTTGCTCGGGTCCTTTCTGACGAGAGTCACTACTCCCCGGCGCACAGATCTGGGTATAAGCCCGTTCTGCTGCCAGTTCGCATAGACCTCCGCCAGTAGGTGCCCGAACAAGTGTGGCATACTCTTATATAACTCATAGGGTAGACCATCCAAACCCGGCGCCTTGCCCGCGCCGCAGTCCGCCATTGCCTCAACCACCTCCTCAGGCGTGATTGGCCCTTCACAGCCCTCCGCATCTCGCCCCGATAAGCGCGGCAGCCGTCGAGTAGGTCCGTAAAGGCCCTCCTCCTATCCAGTTCGCCGCACTCACCGAAAAGCTGAGCGAAGTGCTCCTGAAAGGCCTCACACATCTCCTCGGGTTCGTTTATCAACTCACCTTGTTGGTTCGTCAAAGATCGAATCGTGGCATCGTTACCATGCCGAGCTTCCACCACTCGGGCCCATCTCACGGCGTTGATTCCTTCACATCCCATATGGCGGATTCTAGCCCTGACAATGCAGCCCATGTGTTTGGCCTCGAGGTGCTGGTTTAACACCAGTCTCTTGGACGCCACCTGAGCCGCAGAGCCAGTTTTCATGGCTTCCTCTAATTCCTTAACTAGAGTAGTTTCCCTTCTAGCTCTCTAGCCACTACTCCTATGCTATATCTAATAGACTCAAACTTGATGGCTCGTTTGAGGGCGTACCACCATTTGTTATTAATGATGGTACCAGATAGTGCCCTCTGAATTATATTCCTAATCTGGTCTTTGTACTCCTTAATCGCCAAAAGGGACGTATTAAGTTTCCAGTAACCGGATCCTCTATTTTTAACCTTATCTATGTCAAGCTTACAAGTGACCATTTTATGATCACTGTAGCTGATCGGGTAAAACTGTGGACACTTAGCTATTTTACTGTCTACTTTTCTAATTAGTATTCTATCTAAATATGACCTGGAAGATCCGTCGCTGTTTGACCATGCCCACAATGGAGCGTTCGGAAATTCCAGCCTATAAGGATCTGCTAGCTCAAAGCGGCTTAGCAGTTCATGAAGCCACTGTTGCCTTTTCTATCTGGACACGAGCCAACATAATCTACATCCGCTTTGCAAATTGTGTTAAAGTCTCCTAGCACCACTAATGAATGCGAAGTACCAAGAAAGTTTTCTAGTTCACAAAAATAATCACTTTGCCCTGTATGGTTGGGTGCGTAAATTGCAACCAGTCTGATAACTTTACCGTTACTGAACGTCAAATCCATGACGACCAGCCTACCTTCTGGATCTGCAAAAATTAACTTTATCTCAGAAACCCGGTTTCTTTTTAATAGGACCAACACCCCACTCCCGCCTGTAGGACTGCCAGGAGAGAAAAAACTCTCGTAGCCGTCAAACCGGGTTTCTGTAGCAACAATAACATCTAAATTACGCGACCTGATATCATGCAGGAAGCGACCTTGCTTCCAGTCTGCTCCCAGGCCGCGCACATTCAAACAACCAACATAAATGTAATCCATTACTTACCTTATATCAGTGGTTCGGTTTTCTCTTGTTCTTCTAACTCTTTTTCTGGGCCTCGTGGGGGAGTCTGACGTAGGCCCTCGAATATATGTGGAGATGTTACATCCAATCTAAGTGGGCCTACGTCATGGAAGAATTCTGACTTTATCCGCCCGTAATCCTTCCGGCCTATTCTGTAAATTACAAAGTCGTTTTTTTCTCTACTTTCTCCACTTTGGCCATGGCTGCCAACACGTTTCCGAGTCTGCTATTTGCTGCCTTTACGGCCATATATGAGTTCATTGACTCTTTTTTCTTTTTAAAATTACTCTGGGAGGGGGTGTTTCGGTTTTTTTTTTTCTTTTTTTTTTCCGATAATTTTTTCCCACCCCTCCTATTTATCTTTCCTCGCTCTTTTTTTTTTCCGCCGCTGCTTCTGTGTCACCGTCACCTCACACCTTCAGTCTTCCCTTCTGGGCAGTCTGACGCTGCTTCTGGTGACACATTGTCTTCTTTTTCTTTTGGCTTAGGTGCTTCCTGCGGTTTGGGTTGGGGTTGGCATTCCGCCCTTACATGCCCCTTCTTGCCGCAGCCGAAGCACCTCGGTTTCCTGCCCTCCACGAACACTGTTATTTTCTGGTCTTCACTAATCTTTACCGTTTCTGGAATTCTTCCAGTGTTTGCACCTCCGCCTGAATGGCTATCACTATTTTGGCTTTCCAAAAATCCTCTTCCTCCACTGTGGCCTGGAGGATGTTTATTTTTTCCTCCAGACTTACCATCACTGCTGCCACCAGACATTCAGCATCAGCCTCTGGCGGTATGTTGTTCATTGAAATTTTTGACGTCCTTTTTCCTTTATACAATGGTAGTAAGACAATGTTTTCCGCTTTGATCGGCTCCATCGATAGTTTCTTCGCTATATCCTCCGTAGTAAAACGCACCTCCACTGTGCCGTATCTTTTTCCTCTGTTTATATACGTTATTTTGTCCATAAACGGTTTTAGACAAGACTCTATTTTTTTTTCTTCGATTTTTGGATCATTTTTTTCGTTGTTTCGTAAGTTTTATATATTATTCTTTTTTCTCTATATCGTCATGTATTTGTATGTTTGTGGCCACAGTCACTTCTGTGCCTTCTTTTTTTACGCAGTCTGCAATTTTTTAAAATTGTCTATATTTATTTTTTTGATCTTTTCCCAGCCACTTCAGCGAATTTTTTTGCTGGAGTTGATGCTGGTACTGGTGGTTTTTCCATTTTCTTGGGCGACGCCGCCTCTTTTTTCTTCGGCGACAGCGCCTCTTTTTTTCTTGGCGACAACGCCTCTTTTTACTTGGCGACAACGCCTCTTTTTACTTGGCGACAACGCCGCCGGGTATTCATCCTCGCTCGTCACGGGCGAATAAGTGATGGGGGACTCCATCTTGAAAATGGCTTATAACAAGCCTTGGTAAATCCAAATAATTGTAGTTTTCCCCCACTGAGGGGGGAACACCAACGCGAAGTCTTCGCGCGAAGGCTGACTTCGTCCGTTAGACAACAATAGACAAAAACAGGTAGACCAACAGTATATAATAACAGAGATAATAGTACGAGAGCAAAAATATATATCAACTTACTAATAACGCAAAAATGATTTCCGACACTTTGTTTTATTATTACCCACTAGGGGCTACATAGATGGGACAATACAATCGGGAAAATGAATAATGAATTATGAAGTTTGTACAATGTGGTGCAATGCCCACTCGATCCCCGAAATCGAGCGGTTACATTTCGTCATTTATTTTTAATTGGTCAACAATATTTTCATATAAAACATTTTTTACATTTTCAACATACATTTCAAAAAGTTTTACAAAGTTCAACATTTCTTTTTTTTTTTTTTTTTTTTCCAGAATTTAAAGTTCTTTTATCATTTCCAAATTAAGTTTTCACAATACCTTTTCTTTTATATATACTCCATTATGTCTACCAAATCTGAGTAAATTTCCATCGTTCGAGGCCACCTTGGAAGTCGGCATTTCATATGTTTTAACACGTTCTCGCCAGCTGCCTCGATGAACGCCTCGGCGTCGTTCTCGTGGACGAGTGCACCTGTTTCTTTCCATTCGGTGCCCATCCTGACCCACGTATATCCGTTTGTTTCGCTTATTAAATTTTCCATCTCCTCACAGTGCTTGTGATGGATCAACGTTCCATAGTATTTGAATTTTCTATTCGTACCTGCGTTTTCTCTAGTTTTTCTCTTAGGACTTACTTCCTCTTTTTTCTCCTCCCTCGGTTTCTCTCTTTCTCTCTTTTTGCTTTCTCTTCTTTTTTTCCTTCTCTTGTCTTTTTGGCTCTTTGTCTGCCGTCTCTCTACCCTGTGCTTAAGTCCTTTCCTGTTGTTTCTTTTTCTTTTTGCATACCATCTTTTCTTTCTCTTGGTTCTGTTCCTTCTCTTGTTCTTTTCCTGCTTTTTCTCTTTCCTTTAATGTACTTTCTTTTCTTTCTCTTGCTTCTGCCTTGGCTCCTTCTCCTCTACTTCTGCACCCTGTGAATTTGCTCTTTTCTACTATCTTCTTCCCTTGTTTTCATTTTCCTTCAGTGCGCTGTTACTTCCCTTCTCTTGTTGTTTCTCCGTTATTTCTTTTCCTTGTTTTCGCTGTTCTTTCCTTCGTGTTCGTTTTCCTTCTCTCCACTTTGTGTCTCTTTTTGCTCCGCTGTGAATTCATACAGCGGACATTCCTTTTTTATGTGCCCTCTTGAGCCGCACGGTAGCAATTCGGTTTTCTGCCTTCCGCTATTACACTAATTGTTTTTTCGTTTTCTATTTCTATTTGGAAGGGAAATCTTTCGATGTCTTCAATTGTGGCCATCAGCCACAACTCGACTCCGAATCCCTTCCAATTTACAACGTTCGTCTCCTTAATTGACCCTATTTCTACTTCCTCTTTTGCTGCCCCAATAATGGCTGTTACCAGCATTTCTGTTTTAATATTGGGGGCACCTTTGGGACTCTTCCCCGTACCCCTCGTCTTCCTTTATACGTCGGCCATGGTGAAATTTTCCGCTTTCAGGACAGTGGAAGCCAATGAGGCCGCCACTTCCTTTGTTGCGCATCTCACCTCCACCGTACCATATTTCTTTCCTCTGTCTACAAAAGTCGCTTTTTTCATGATGTCCCCAGACATTTCTCTATTTCTTCAATCGTCACTCTCACCAGTTTTCTCGTGTTTCTATCTTGCGTTCTATACGTTATCGTCTTGTTATTTTTTTCTTCTATTGTTTCCACAGGCGGGACCAGCTTCACGCTGTCACCCTCCTTTTGACGAACTTCTCGTATTCCTTCAATTGTTCTTTTCTAAAGAACACTTCTTTTATTCTAAGTGACTCGTCACTTTTTGTTGTGGCGACCCCCGCGTAAGTCTCCATGACTTGAGGGTCGACACACCTTCTATAAAAGGTTCAAACACGCAGCGGCAAACGCCTCGCGCGATTCAACTTTTTGACAATTTTTTAACAGTCTTTTTCCAATTTTCACATATAAAATAACTCACAACACATGTGGATAGATTTCCGACACTTTGTTTTATTATTACCCACTAGGGGCTACATAGATGGGACAATACAATCGGGAAAATGAATAATGAATTATGAAGTTTGTACAATGTGGTGCAATGCCCACTCGATCCCCGAAATCGAGCGGTTACATTTCGTCATTTATTTTTATTCGTCAACAATATTTTCAAATAAAACATTTTATACATTTTCAACATACATTTCAAAAAGTTTTACAAAGTTCAACATTTCTTTTTTTTTTTTTTCCGAATTAAAGTTCTTTTATCATTTCCAAATTAAGTTTTCACAATACCTTTTCTTTTATATATACTCCATTATGTCTACCAAATCTGAGTAAACTTCCATCGTTCGAGGCCACCTTGGAAGGCGGCATTTCATATGTTTTAACACGTTCTCGCCAGCTGCCTCGATGAACGCCTCGGCGTCGTTCTCGTGGACGAGTGCACCTGTTTCTTTCCATTCGGTGCCCATCCTGACCCACGTATATCCGTTTGTTTCGCTTATTAAATCTTCCATCTCTTCACAGTGCTTGTGATGGATCAACGTTCCATAGTATTTGAATTTTCTATTCGTACCTGCGTTTTCTCTAGTTTTTCTCTTAGGACTTACTTCCTCTTTTTTCTCCTCCTCGGTTTCTCTCTTTCTCTCTTTTTGCTTTCTCTTCTTTTTTTTCCTTCTCTTGTCTTTTTGGCTCTTTGTCTGCCGTCTCTCTACCCTGTGCCTTAAGTTCCTTTCTGTTGTTTCTTTTCCTTTTTGCATACCATCTTTTCCTTTCTCTTGGTTCTGTTCTTCTCTTGTTCTTTTCCTGCTTTTTCTCTTTCCTTTAATGTACTTTCCTTTCTTTCTCTTGCTTCTGCCTTGGCTCCTTCTCCTCTACTTCTGCACCCTGTGAATTTTGCTCCTTTTCTACTATCTTCTTCCTTTGTTTTCATTTTCCTTCAGTGCGCTGTTACTTCCTTCTCTTGTTGTTTCTCCGTTATTTCCTTTTCCTTGTTTTCGCTGTTCTTTCCTTCGTGTTCGTTTTCCTTCTCTCCACTTTGTGTCTCTTTTTGCTCCGCTGTGAATTCATACAGCGGACATTCCTTTTTTATGTGCCCTCTTGAACCGCACAGGTAGCAGTTCGGTTTTCTGCCTTCCACCACTACACCAATTGTCCCCTCGTTTTCTATTTCTATTTGGAAGGGAAATCTTTCGATGTCTTCAATTGTGGCCATCAGCCACAACTCGACTCCGAATCCCTTCCAATTTACAACGTTCGTCTCCCCAATTGACCCCACTTCCACTTCCTCCTTTGCTGCCCCAATAATGGCTGCTACCAGCATTTCCGCTTCAATATTTGGGGGCACCTTTGGGACTCCCACCCGCACCCCTCGTCCTCCTCTACACGTCGGCCACATGGTGAAACTTCCCGCCTTCAGGACAGTGGAAGCCAATGAGGCCGCCACCTCCCCTGTTGCGCATCTCACCTCCACCGCACCATACTTCCCTCCTCCGTCTACAAAAGTCGCCTCCTTCATGATGTCCCCCAGACACTTCTCCACTTCTTCAATCGTCACTCTCACCAGCTCTCTCGCGCTTCCATCTCGCGTTCCATACGCCATCGTGATGTTATTTTTCTCTTCCACCGCTTCCACAGGCGGGACCAGCTTCACGCTGTCACCCTCCCCCCCGACGAACCTCTCGCACTCCTTCAATCGTTCCCCTCCAAAAAACACCTCTTCTATTCCAAGTGACTCGTCACTCCCCGTTGTGGCGACCCCCGCGTAAGTCTCCATGACTTGAGGGTCGACACACCTTCTATAAAAGGTTCAAACACGCAGCGGCAAACGCCTCGCGCGATTCAACTTTTTGACAATTTTTTAACAGTCTTTTTCCAATTTTCACATATAAAATAACTCACAACACATGTGGATAGATTCCGACACTTTGTTTTATTATTACCCACTAGGGGCTACATAGATGGGACAATACAATCGGGAAAATGAATAATGAATTATGAAATTTGTAAAATGGTGCATGCCCACTCGATCCCCGAAATCGAGCGGTTACATTTCGTCAATTAATTTTGTTCGTCAACAATATTTTCAAATAAAAACATTTTATACATTTTCAACATACATTTCAAAAAGTTTTACAAAGTTCAACATTTCTTTTTTTTTTTTCCGAATTTAAAGTTCTTTTATCATTTCCAAATTAAGTTTTCACAATACCTTTTCTATTCTATACACTCCATTATGTCTACCAAATCTGAGTAAAGTTCCATCGTTCGAGGCCACTTTAAGTCGGCATTTCATATGTTTTAACACGTTCTCGCCAGCTGCCTCGATGAACGCCTCGGCGTCGTTCTCGTGGATGAGTGCACCTGTTTTCTCCCATTCGGTGCCCATCCTGACCACGTATATCCGTTTGTTGCGCTTATTAAATCTTCCATCTCTCACAGTGCTTGTGATGGATCAACGTTCCATAGTATTTGTATTTTCTATTCGTACCTACGTTTTCTCTAGTTTTTCTCTTAGGACTTGCTTCCTCTTTTTTCTCCTCCCTCGGTTTCTCTCTTTCCTCTCTTTTTGCTTTCTCTTCTTTCCTTTTCCTTCTCTGTTTTTTGGCTCTTTGTCTGCCGTCTCTCTACCCTGTGCCTTAAGTTCCTTTCCTGTTGTTTCTTTTCCTTTTTGCATACCATCTTTTCCTTTCTCTTGTTTCTGTTCCTTCTCTTGTTCTTTTCCTGCTTTTTCTCTTTCCTTTAATGTACTTTCCTTTTCTTTCTCTTGCTTCTGCCTTGGCTCCTTCTCCACTACTTCTGCACCCTGTGAATTTTGCTCCTTTTACTATCTTCTTCCCTTTGTTTTCATTTTCCTTCAGTGCGCTGTTACTTCCTTCTCTTGTTGTTTCTCCGTTATTTCCTTTTCCTTGTTTTCGCTGTTCTTTCTTCGTGTTCGTTTTCTTCTCTCCACTTTGTGTCTCTTTTTGCTCCGCTGTGAATTCATACGCGGACATTCCTTTTTATGTGCCCTCTTGATCCGCACAGGTAGCAGTTCGGTTTTCTGCCTTCCACTATTACACTAATTGTCTTCTCGTTTTCTATTTCTATTTGGAAGGGAAATCTTTCGATGTCTTCCATTGTGGCCATTAGCCACAACTCGACTCCGAATCCCTTCCAATTTACAACGTTCGTCTCCTTAATTGACCCTATTTCTACTTCCTCTTTTGCTGCTCAAATAATGGCTGTTACCAGCATTTTGTTTTAATATTTGGGGGTACCTTTGGGACTCTTACCCGTACCCCTCGTCTTCCTTTATACGTCGGCCACATGGTGAAATTTTCCGCTTTCAGGACAGTGGAAGCCAATGAGGCCGCCACTTCCTTTGTTGCGCATCTCACCTCCACCGTACCATATTTCTTTCCTCTGTCTACAAAAGTCGCTTTTTTCATGATGTCCCCAGACATTCTCTATTTCTTCAATCGTCACTCTCACCAGTTTTCTCGTGTTTCTATCTTGCGTTCTATACGTTATCGTGATGTTATTTTTCTCTTCTATTGTTTCCACAGGCGGGACCAGCTTCACGCTGTCCCTCCTTTTGACGAACTTCTCGTATTCTTTCAATTGTTCTTTTCTAAAGAACACTTCTTTTATTCTAAGTGACTCGTCACTTTTTGTTGTGGCGACCCCCGCGTAAGTCTCCATGACTTGAGGGTCGACACACCTTCTATAAAAGGTTCAAACACGCAGCGGCAAACGCCTCGCGCGATTCAACTTTTTGACAATTTTTTAACAGTCTTTTTCCAATTTTCACATATAAAATAACTCACAACACATGTGGATAGATTCCGACACTTGTTCAAATTTTCTTTTTTCTCTACATTGTACACTTTATAGACATTAGTCTTTTCTTTAATGTAATTTTTTATCATCCATCTGGACTATTCCATTTCTGCATGCTAATTTTATTTTTAATTTATTCCCTTTCATGTGAAACCACTTATTCAAGTTCTAATCATTGATGCAATTTTATACCAATTGCTATTTTTACTTTTGTCATTTTACTTTAGTTTGATTTTAATTATTACTTATTACATATAATTCAATTGTTATTATTATTTTTATTGTTAATGTGAAAGTATCTGACATAAAATAGAGAAACGTTTTTGTTTCACTTTTAACACATAATACTGAAATAGTGGAGAAGATATGATATTGCTATGGGCTAGCTCTAGGCAAGACGTCGAACATTTGGTTTTGGCCCATGAAACTACATGTGTAAAATTTAAATGAAATTGGTTGTGTAGTTCTCAAGTTTTAGGGAAACACAAAGACAGACAGACATACAGACATTCTCAGTTTTATATATATAAAGACATATATGTATATATATGTATATATATATATATATATATATATATATATATATATATATTATATATATATATATATATATACATACATGCTTGTATATATGTAATATGAGACAATAGTTTCACTTACAATAATTTCGCTATCTATATATTAAGTACATTGTTATACTATTAAAACTGAAACTATTACCTCACATTAAAATTGTTGTGACTCATGACACACAATGTTGCCTAAATAATGTTTGTAAAATTTAAATGAAATCGGTTAGGTAGTTCTCGAGTTTTAGTGAGGCCCACATACAGACAGAGACACAGACACACACATTCTCAGTTTTATATCTATATCTATCTATCTATCTATCTATCTATCTATCTATCTATCTATCTATCTATCTATCTATCTATCTATCTATCTATCTATCTATCTATCTATATATATATATATATATATATATATATATATATATATATATATATAGAGAGAGAGAGAGAGAGAGAGAGAGAGAGAGATGAATGATGGTTCCAACAACATGCTTTCACAGTTTAATAGGGTATACCGAGAGACATGAGGCAAAATTATAAGACAATTATATTTCGGGGGTCGACGGAAAATGAGTGAACCTTGGAAACTGCATAATATTCTGCAGGCCTTGACACAAATCCCATAGAGACTGATGGTTATATGCGATTCAAATAATCTATGGATGTCGTGAATCGATGGTGCCAAAAAACAGCATTGAGATATGCTTGAAATATTCTTATCCTGTAGATAAGGAAAACACGTTGGATAATAAAGTTTAAGATAAAAAAGTGTAAGTTAATCAGCGCAGAGATGGCTCTTGATAAGATCACCTGTATGAAGTAGCATCTTATTCAACATTACCATTACCAACTCGTAGGAAATAAAAGGCAGGCATAAACGCATTTAGATATCAATAATATGAAGGAAAGACGAATAGAATATGTAGAAGAAAAGAATATTAGTAGCAGGAGAAGAAGAAGAAGAAGAAGACGAAGAAGAAGGAGAAGAAGGTGATGATGATGATGAAGAAGAAGAAGAAGAAGATGATGATGATGATGATGATGATGATGATGATGATGATGAACAACAACAACAACACGGAGAAGCTGGTGAGGGAGGAAAGAGAAGCGTAGGAGGTGGCTGAGGAGGAAGAGAAAGAGAGAGAAAAGCACAAAAGTAAGAAAAAGACGCATGAGTAGGAAGACGAACCAAAAGACATGAAGAATATGAAGAATGCAGAACAAAAGGCATAAAGATATGAAGAATGCAGAACAAAATGAAGAAACAAGATACAGAAAAATAAGTGGTGCTGGTGGTATTAGTAGTAGTAGTAGTAGTAGTAGTAGTAGTAGTAGTAGTAGTAGTAGTAGTAGTAGTGGTGGTGGTGGTGGTGGTGGTGGTAGTAGTAGTAGTAGTAGTAGTAGTAGTAGTAGTAGTAGTAGTAGTAGTAGTAGTAAGAGCAGTAGTAGTAGTAGTAGTAGATAAAAAGAATTTAACTTATAGGTTACGTTGTAAATAACTTTAACAATGAATGAGAATAGGGTGGTACAAATTATTTCAGAATCACTCCCGAAATTTTGGCAAAACGCTCAAAATTTTCTTAGGAATAAAAAAACTTATGGTTTGCACTTTACCAGGCACATGCCAAATTTCTTCTCATAAATTACAATGCAGACACTGTTTGATGGGTAGTGTTGAAAGCATTGACATTTGGAATTATTCTTTTCTTACTACCTATGATTTATGTCAAAATTTAAGGCTAATTGCACACAAAATATAATTAGGCATGTTATTTTATTCAGAGTTATCATGAATACAGGAATAAGTAATAGCACAGGGTATAAGTCGGGTCCATTAGTTACAGGCCAGTGGTTAAACTACATGAATACTGCACGAACTAGCTGTGATACATTCATACATACATACATACATGCATACATACGTACATACGTACATGCAAAAGATATGCATATATACATACATATATGTACGTACCTACATATATATGTATGTATATATGAATATATCTTATTTATTATTTGGCTATTACATGATAGAACGCACGCATCCACTTCTAAGTAAATTTTATCATAATATAATATATATATATAATATATATATATATATATATATAAATATAAATATAAATATATATATATACATATATATACTCTTACTCTTTTACTCCTATTTGTTTCAGTCATTTTGACTGTGGCCATGCTGGAGCACCGCCTTTAATCAATCGAGCAAATCGACCCCAGGACTTTTTCTTGTAAGCCTAGTAATTATTCTATCGGTCTCTTTTGCCGAACCGCTAAGTTACTGGGACGTAAACACACCACCATCGGTTGTCAAGCTATTTTGGGGACAAACACAGACAGACAAATATACACACACACACAGACATACCCCCCGCTACACACACACACACACACACACATATATATATATATATATATATATATTATATATATATATATATATATATTATATATATATATATATATATATATGTATATATACATATATACGACGCAGTTCTTTCAGTTTCTGTCTACCGAATCCACTCACAGGATTTTGGTCGGCCCGAGGCTATAGTAGAAGACACTTGCCCAAGTGGCCACACAATGGGACTAAACCCGGAATCATATGGTTCGTAAGCAAACTACTTACCACACAGCCACTCCTACGCCTTTATGTAATATTATTGTTCTTTCTTACGGCACTACTGAATTGCTTAAGATGTGCTCGGGGCGAATCCGAGAAAAAAGATAAGAATTAAGATATAAACTCAAATTAGGCAATCATACTCATACAGTTATAAATTCGACTTAAAATGGGCATACATGTATTAATACATATCGACACATATGAAGAAATTTAAAATTATTTATAAAATATATATATAAATATACATAAAAATACATGTAAATAAAACCCATGTGGGATATGTATGAAAGGAAGAGTAAGAAAAAGAGAACTGATAAAAGTTTTCCTTATTTCTATTAGAAGGATATGTATCTTTATCTTGTTTGCTGTTGCCACAAAGTTTCAGCTGATTTACATTCCATCAGGTGTCCTTGTAGGATTTTGAACCCCACTCTGGGTTTTCATTCCTAAGGTATTGTTTTGCTGATGTTATTATTATCGTTATTAATATTTTGGCTTTAGGATCAACACCTTGAAAGCAAACCCTATGTCTTCGATACGTTGATAACACCTTTATACTCTGGCCCCACTAGGAAGATGTCTAGTACTGCTAGACCATTTGAACTCAATAAAGCCTGCAATGTTATATATATATATATATATATATATATATATATATATATATATATATATATATATATGTATATATATATATTGTATACATATATACACACACACACATATATATATATGCATACATACATATATACATGCATACATATACACACATATACATATAGATATATGTATATATATGTGTATATATGTGTGCTATGTGTGTGTATACACACACACACACACAAATATATACATCGTACTCGATGTTTGCCAATTATTTTCACCTGCCTTCATTACAGACATCGTGAACTATAATCATTTCGTAATTATAATTACTTAATATCATTGGCGTTTGATCCGTCCCATGTGCAATACAAAAGCTACTCTTGATATTTTAATATGGTTCCACTTTTGTTATTACTAGATTAGATTCGTACATATTATTAGAATCAAGCTTTGTTAGTATTATCGCTTAAGGTAGTATGTTATTTTTATAATCTTTTCAGAATATATAACTGATTTTCTTAGCTGTAAAATTTTGGTCAGTGAGTGCACAATTACACTTATACTCTTATCAGAATTATTAAATACACTCCATTAACCTCTGATTTAGTTTGATACAAAAGGTCACACGGGGCTATATGTATGTATGTATGTATGTATGTATGTATGTATGTATGTATGTATATATGTGTGTATGTATGTATGTACGTATGTATGGATGTATGTATGTATGTATTTTTGTATGTATGCAAGCATGTATGTATGTACGTATGTATGTATGTATGAATGTATATATGTATGTTTGTGTGTATATATATACGTATTTATATACACATATATATTCGTATATATGATTCCATATATAATTATCTGTATAGTTGTATATTAATAAATATGTGTGTGCTTCTGTCCATGTATGTCTATATATAAATACATAAACATATATATATATTATATATATATATATATATATATATATATTATATATATATATATATATATAATATATATATATATATATATATATACATATATTACAAGTAGTTGTGTATGTATGTGTATATGTTTTGCACGTGTTAGGCATCGTGTTTATGTGTGAGACTGTTCGTTACGAACTTCGTCGCTTTTATTGAAATACACAATAGAAACAAAACACGACTCTAATATTAACAACAGTGATAATAACAAATTTCAGTTTTCTATTCTTCTGAGTATTATAACTTCCAATGTTATCACCAACAATAAAAATAATTATAGCATTGTTAAATATAGTCGTTTTACCCCCAGGACAGTTGTGATGGAAGAGACAATGTGAGTTCTGTTTCTCATACATAATGCATCTTTGTCTACCTTCTCGATACATATGAGGTCTTAAAATGTTCATGTGTGATCTAAGTGATATTCTGATACAAATTCTAACGGGTTGCAAGTCGAGAGAGGGTTTTCTTTGGTCCAGTAGAGTTTATAAAATTTCTGTTTTGTTAACTATATATTTTCACTAGCAGTATAGCCTGGCATTGCTCGGGTTTGTTTTTTAGTTGCGCTTAAAACGGCAGACTTTGATGTCGCGTCTACAAAATTTTGACGTAGTTTCAATCTTGTTTGAAACGTAAAAATTTTGCATTATGTAGTTTGTTGTTCTCTTTAAGTGAAATTTTTTCTGGTTGAAATACACTGAAGAATGGCGACACAGCAACCGTAAAAGATAGGGATTTTCATAGAAAAAATGCAGCTTCTTGATGTAAATAATTGTTGGTCTTGACATGGTCCGATTTGAATTGTTTCTTCAACCGAATGAAGGGCAAACATTCTTCTATCATACTCTCAATTGTGGTCAACTTGCGCCGCAGGGTCTCGGAGGAGATAGTGTCAGTTGAAGGCTACCAATCCTGCCACACACATACAGACAACTTCAGCTTTATATGTATAGATTTCGCAATTAGAGCAAAATGCCTCGTTGTTTACATGATACCACCCGGCCTATACGTTGTATTTTATAGTTCTGATAGTATAATACTTAGTGTGACGAGGTGTCCAGTTCAGAAAGTCATATTATTTCACGTAGCTCGCGCATCCCCGATTGGTAGAAGTACCTAAGGAAATGTGATAAAACAACGGCTATCTGATCTCTTAAAGATTTAGTTCCCTTTGGAATCCGCCCGCAACTACACTGCTACTGAAGACAACCTGGTGAAACTATGACGCACATTACGAGGTCAAGTTTTCATGCACTAACTCGGGCTTTATATATATATTATGCTGATTAGCTTTTATATGTTTCGATGTCGCTTGATCGAAAATATAGGAGGTAAGTTTTCCTAGCATTTCTAGATTTATCGGAATATTATGTTGATGAAAGAAACGAGTCTTATGATTCTAATCACGAAACGTACGCCCATAATTAACCAAATACTGTTTGATTTAATTATTTTTCTTCTTTTTTGCCATATGTGAGTTACAAATATTGTTGTCAGTGGAGACATATTTTTGTAGTAGGAAATAGTAGTCCTTTGGCTGCTATTTCTAAAATTTTCGGCATGTGGTAAAGCAACTTGTTGCAAAAACCCTTATTGTTATATATATATATATATATATATATATCGTTTAGCCATAGCGATTCTAGCAATATGGTGTTAGTATATTTGAATGTAAAAATGATATATATTTCTAATTTGAGTCACATCCACATACATAGGTGTATATAGGAGCCAGTAAGCATAACGCATTTCTTTAGTATGAAAACAGTTAAACTCACGAAAACAATTACTTTGAATATAAATATGTTTACATTGAAGAAGTCCATTACTAAAATACATTTAAAAATGCTTTTATAAACAAACATTTTGTTCCATTAAAATTTTTCTACATTAATGTTATATTATACATTTTATTTCATATATTCTAACAAACACAATGTGTATAACATTCATTAACAAATATAGAAGCATGAAGTAGGTAGCCAGACACCCGTTTGCAGCCTGCAAAACTTGACTAGCACGGAGAACCGAATCAGAGTGTTTTAAATTATATATCTATATATATCTGTATGTGTGTGTGTGTGCGTGTGTGTGAATGTATGTACGTATGTGTGTATACATGTACTTATATATATATATATATATATATATATATATATATAGATCAACAAATGGTGGGGTTGTGTTGACCGCACGTGGAGAAATGATAAGTAAGGAAAATTTTTTTTAAAAATGCAGAATGCTCAAATGAAAGAAAATTTTAATAAAATGAGAAATTGATAAAATATATAAATATATATTTATTCAACCGGTTTTCGTCATTGTATGACTTGTCAAGAATATTTATGTTTTAAAAAGTATTTTTTTTTTAATTAGAAAGGGGAAAAAAAGAAAATTGCATTGTTTTTTGTAAAAGAATAATGATAAAAATGTACAAAAATTAAAAAATAAGTTCTCCGATACATTGTGAGTTCGTTGTGTATCTTGAGTTTTATGGTTGTTTACGAAAAAATTACCTTGAGGTGTTAAGATCCAAAGGGATTAAGAGCATGTGTTTTAATCTTAAAAAAACTCTTGACAAATGGCAAACTTCCACACACCACATCCACCCCCAACAGTAAAAAAATGTGCACGCTCAAACTGTGGTACCTGCCCCTTTCTACTTGAAGGCTCTGAATTTACCTTCAAACAAGGTACGAATTTTAAAATCAAGACTAACTTCTCCTGTTCCTCCGAGAACCTTATCTACGTTCTCACATGCGCTGGTTGCCAACATAATTATGTTGGACAAACGAGTCTCCCGTTACGTAAACGAGTAACGGTGCATAAAGAACAAATAAATATCCCGGAATACCGACAAATTCCACTGAGTGACCACTTAGACTCATGTGCTAAAGACTTAAACCCCAAATTCTATATATTCCCCTTCTACCAATGTAAAGACGGGATCACCACACAGGAGAGAATTAACAAGGAGAATCTCTTTATTGAAAAATTCCAAACACAACTTAATATGCAAACTCCTCGTTGATCAAACTTCCTTTCTCTACCTCACTCTTCATGGATGGACTAACACAAATATATAAAGATACCATGCATTCATCACTTCAAGCTAAAACTTATATTCTTTAAATATCATTTTTACTATGTTGTTATTACTATCATTTTTATTATAAATGATATGACAATTTGAAATGCAATTGTCTATGCAGATTTATATAATTAGAAAATAATATAAATAAAGTGTTAAAATCTGAAAGTTAAGTTAACAAGCAATTATACAAAAAAGATAACGCAAATGAAGCTAAAATGATAATTTTATAATTTGGGTTTTATTGAAGAACTCAAAAGAGTTGTCTCCCCTTACTCACAACACAGGGACTGAAGAACCAGGACCACAATTACTACTACTTCCTGTCCTGCAAACATGCTGAATTTAACAACACAACACATGCTCTTGATCCCTTTGGATCTTAACACCTCAAGGTAAGTTTTTCGTAAACAACCATAAAACTCAAGATACACAACGAACTCACAATGTATCGGAGAACTTATTTTTTAATTTTTGTACATTTTTATCATTATTCTTTTACAAAAAACAATGCAATTTTCTTTTTTCCCCCTTTCTAATTTAAAAAAAAAAAACTTTTTAAAACATAAATATTCTTGACAAGTCATACACTGACGAAAACCGTTTGAATAAATATATATTTATATATGTTATCAATTTCTCATTTTATTAAAGTTTTCTTTCATTTGAGCATTCTGCATTTTTAAAAAAAATTTTCCTTACTTATATATATATATATATATATATAAATTAGAGAAAACCCACTATTATATAATTCAAACAATTATTCCCTCTAAGTTTGGAGTTATACTCCCTAATATTATTATTAAGATATACCTTAAATCCTAGAGTATAGTCCGCCCTTGATTATAATACGAAGGGGAATTTTAGGGGGCTGTACCTCTGAAAAACCTAAATCTTGTGTATAATACGCACCCCGTCTCTAACTTGAGTCGTGCGTAATTAAACCAGCAGCACCTAGTCGAACAAACACTTCCACGCAAGCGTAATAGTTTAATGGTGATGTTCTTAACTGTTATATGGAAATGTAAATATGTTTGCAATTTATTTCTGTTTACAGGTTATTTTGTGTTCTGAATACTACTATTTTAATAATTGTTGCTTACTTCAAGTTAGGGATGGTTGTTTCATGACTTCATTGCTTCAGGTATTTTCGAGTGCGGCATCAGAAAATGCGTCGGAATAAACATTACCGGACAGCAAATAGAGACTCGGACATTGCTTAGAAAATATTTTTCATTTTTAACCTCGTATAGAGTACGCACTAGGGACTTTGACCATAAATTTTGGGAAAAAATGCGGATTATACTCGAGGATTGACGGTATATATATATATATATATATATATATATATATATATACATACATACATACATATATGTATGTATGTATGTATGTATATATATATATATATATATATATATATATATATATATATATATATATATATATATATATATAGATATATATATATATATATATATATACTAAATGCTCCAATATATTAAATTATAAATTTGTCCTTCAATGTATGATGAGTAACATTTCATAATGTTCATACTTGAAAACGAGATCCTCTTGTGTTGAAGTTACAACGGACAATACAAACTGACAATTACTGAGTCAATTACTGTTGTCTGATCTTCAATTTATTTAGTCTAATATCTCACTGTTTAAATAAATATTAAGTTTTATCATACAGGAGCAACTGGTCCCACAAATTAAAGTGAAATGGCTTCATTCAAATATTAGAATATCCTTTGTTCCATGTTTTATTTTCAAAAATCAAACCATATGCGTAGAACTCTGTGTGTGTGTGTGTGTGTGTGTGTGTGTGTGTGTGTGTGTGTGTGTTTTTGTGTGTGTGTGTGTGTTTAATACAGTCCATACTTGAAAAAGAGACTTTCTTGTGTTGAATTTACAAATGACAGAATACAAACTGACAACTACTGAGTCTGTTGTCTGATCTTCAATTGATTTAGTCTAATATCTCACTGATTGACAGTTAAATAAATATTACGTTTTATCATACAGGAGCAACTGGTCCCACAAATTAAAGTGAAATGGTTTCATTCAAATATTAGGATATCCTTTGTGCAATGTTGTATTTTCAAAAACCAAAGCATATGTGTAGAACTATGTGTGTGTGTGTGTGTTTAATACAGTTTACTTTGCAAAGTTGGTCCTTCATCTGGTACAGCTTATTATAGAGATATTTTCAGTCATTCAATTTGGGGGAGATCTTAGTTATGAAATATTTTTCCATATTCCTTCTGAAGGAGGTATCATACTTTGGACATTTGTAGAAGGGAAAGATCTTAAATTGTCCTTCTCCACATGTATCTAGGTGTGTACTCAGTGGTATCTTACGCAGTTCTTCCTGTCGGACATGTCGATGTATCCTGGCTCGTTGGCACAAAGAATTTCCAGTTTCACCTATATAATCCTCCTTGCACGTGGGGCAGGTTATGCAGTATATTACGTACTGCGTCTTGCAGTTCATATCTGCATTTACTTTAAATATGTGATTACTTTTAAATTTCATTTCTTTGTCTCCCTCTATGTATTTGTAGGTGGGGTTGCTGCAGATCTCACATCTACCATCTCCGCACTCTTTTACAAATAATTCAGTTTTAGTTTATGATGAGAATTTCGTCTACTGTTTTTTATGCAATATTTGTTTAGTATATTTTCCATTTTGGGGCTTTGTATGACTATTGGCAGGGTTGAATGTATTGTTTGGAACATGTTGGTAACTTATTATTGGAACATGTTGGTAACTTTTGCGTGTTTATGAAAGGGATAATGTTTTCTTTGTTTTTTGTTTTGGGTGTCCTGAGTTGTACGATGTCTAGTTTCATTGCTCTTGCGATTCCATCTATTAGTTTAAGGGGGTATTTTGCTCTAGTAGGAAGTTTTTAAGTCCATCTAGTCTTATTAGCTGTGTTTGTGAGTCAGTTACTATGCTACATTTTCGTCTTGCCATACTATATGTGATGTTTCTTTTTATGTGGGATGGGTAGCAGGAGTGGAAATTTAAATATTAGTGTGTGTCGTTTTTTTTTTTGATGTCTGTTATGATGATGGAGTTGTGTATTTTGATGTTGATGTCTAGGAAGGGAAGTTCGTTGTGGCTGGTATCAATTGTAAAGTTGATAGATGGGTGCAGCGTGTTGAGGATGTTGTGGAATGTTCGTAGGTCTTCTTCTGATCTGTTCCAAAAGATGAAGCAATCATCGAGGTAGCGTTTCCGCTTTTCCTTGATGCCTTCCCTGAAGTCGTGTTCGAAGACTTTCCCTATTTCATCGAATAGCTTGTTCTCCAGGAAACCCACCACCAGGTTGGCATATGAAGGTGCGAATTTTGTACCCATAGCCGTGCCTTTTATCTGTCGCTATGTCGTGTTGTTGAATGAGAATGTATTTTCTTTGAGTATTAATTGAGAGGCTTGGGTGATAAAGTCTGTTTTGAAAAGTTCATCTATGAGTTCCCTGTATTTTTCTCCCGATTGTTTTATTGCTTCTAGACCTAGGGTGTGTGGTATATTCGTGTATAGATTTGTGACATCGAAGCTTGCAAGTATGGTGTATATATATATATATATTATATATATATATATATATATATATATACATATTTTTTTAATAAGTGTACATTTAAACACAAGAGAAAATTACCTTGTAACATGTAATTTTACATGCTAGAAAGAGCAGCCAACACGGCCAAAACCACGATTCAATAGCAATTTTTGAAGGGATTGAAAAATAAAAACTTTTACCTTGTTATTTATTATCGGTTATACCATTGTTTCGGAATTTCTTTAGCAAACAATATTATTTGCCATCCTTTAATAGGTAATTTAGCAAAACAATATTATTGCCAGGCGAATTTCTCGTCAGTAACCGGCCTCAATAACTAACTTATAATTCAGAGACAGAACACTTTTCCCGTCATTATATGTTTTAATTTTTCAAAACTCTGAGTGCAGGCGCATTTACAGTCAGCAATAATTATAAAGCCGAGCCAAATCTTCGAGAATGCTAAGAATATATACATAAGATACATATATAGGGTAACGAATATTCGTTATAAATATCACTACCAGTGGTCTAGCATGTATGAATAGTCAATAGACAATATATTCATATTTTTAAAAGTGTACATTAAAATACAAGAGAAAATCACCTTTTAACAGGTATTTCTAGCATGTAACAAGTATTTCTAGCGTGTTGGCTGCTATTTCTAGCATGTAAAAATTACCTGTTAAATGATTATTTTTCTTTTGTGTTTAAATGTACACTATTTTAAAATATGAATATGCCGTCTATTGAATATTTATACATGTTAGACCACTGGTAGTGATATTTATAACGAATTTTCGCTACCCTATATATGTATCTTTTGTATATATATATATATATATATATACACATATATATATATATCACGTGATCACGTGACTGGCCAGACCATCAGATGTTGCTACACATCGCTGGTCACAATGCGTTCGCATCGTTTTAGCCTTCGAACGACGCCACCCCGCTGACTATGCGAGCAGGCCAATATATATATATACATACATATACATATACATATAACAAAGTTGAGTTGTAAGGTACCGCTCGAGTGGAATTATATATGAAAGAAGGTTTGAAAAGGCAATTTTAAAAGATATTTATTTACTTGAACGGTTTCACTTATATATACACATATATATACTTATATATATATATATATAATATATATATATATATATATATATATATATATATATATTATATATATATATATATATATATATATATATATATATATATATATATATATAATTTGGGTACTAGATGGCTTGAAAAGGCTTTATCACAAATCACTATAATTGTTTCAACGCATCACTATGAGTTGTTAATTGCTGAATGGTACACATATATTAAGTATTGGTTTGATATGATTTTACAACAGCTGTTAAGTGTGCAGTTTTTAGTCAAGTCACTGCCATCCGTAGTTTCTCCACATATTAGTTCCATACCTAAATACTATCTTTCGTATTTCTTTCCCAAAAGGGAAAAGGAAATACAAAAAGATACAAGCGGGAAAAAACAACAAAGGTAACTAAAAAATATGAATAAAAGCTAGCATATACAATGCACGTATAATAAAAAGTTTGTCTGGAATTTTATGAAAAGAAAAAAGAACATTTAAAGGCAAGTATATCATAAAACGATAAACTCTAAAGGAATACCCATCTATTGTGTTTATTACCGTTCCACTTCAAAGGAAACTAGTATCATATGCTCATTTCTTTAACACTGCAGGGTACCTAAAACTGTGACTTAAGGGCCTATAATTTAAATATACATTGTATCACTACCACAGTCTTTATCTCTGTCGATTTCCAGGTCATTTGGATAGGGTATTAAGCCAGCAAATTTACTGGCACACGCATGTCCATATACATACATACATACATACATATATATATATATATCTATATATATATATATAATGTATGTATACACATATATATATATAGTTGTGTGTGTGTATGGCGTTTTTCCTCACAAATATACATATATGCATACAAATGTGTATAGATGTATTTTGCTAAATATACACTGAAACATTTCTTTATCACGAATGTCTACGCATTCACGTTATTCTACTTATGAAAACTACAATCACGCTCGTATAATAATACTCTTTTCGTATTTCTATAGATTCCTTTGGAATTATGCGTTAATAGTTAAAAACGAATTTAATGCTATAGGGTAAACTTGCAAGGTGTGTTTTAATACAGACCTACATACTTCACTATATCGTGATATGTCTATTTCATGACATAACACTACTGTAGAAATATATTTACTATTCATTCTATAATTACACCACGCAAGTGCATATATACACATATATACATACATACTTACAAACATACATACATGCATACATACATACATACATACATACATACATACATACATACATACATACATACATACATACATTCATACATACATGATAGATCGGAAGCCACTACGCACATTTTTTTCTCTCGTTGTTTCTCTCCTTGTTTTTTTTCTGTGTCTCTTCCTGTAGATGAGCGTAGGCTCGAAACCTAAAAGACTTTTTCAATTCCTGAGGGTTATACTAATACATCTGTTTGTTTTCTACACCACCGGTCTCCCTCTTTTGTTGCTTTTTTGTGAACTCTCCCCTATATATATATATATATATATATATATATATATATATAACAACCTATAGTTGTTTCAGTTTTAACCACATATTCTAATTCGCATACAAACTAGTATGAAATTAGATTATATATAATGATGAATATAATAATATAATTGTTTCCTAATATAATGCCATCACTATCACTTCATTTTTATACGTTTTGGTGTTTTCATTTTATTTTAATTCTTATATTGATTGACTATACTATTCTTAGGTATATATTTAATTTTGTCAACGTATCCTGACTAGCTAACACTTCATTTTAATAATCTGCATGAGGACTGAATATTACTTTCTTTTGCAGAAAGATTTGATATTCTATTTCACACACTTTTCTCTATTCCGTTTATTATGCATGATAAGATTTTTTATTTATATATCTTAGATTTTCGTTAGATTTATCTCATGGCTGTATAATACAGCATTTATATTAAGCGTTACATAATGAAAATTCACGACCTAATATCTACTTTCAATAGATATAGGTAGTCTTATATTTCTAGAAACAAAATTAAATAATCTTTTCCTTTATATATCCATTTCCACTTTACTACAATTATGTACTATCGTCGCTATCCGTGATTTAGGAAGCCAGCATTCCATCTTTAAAAGAATGTAAAATCCAATAAGATCAGTGACCTGAGCTGAGTTGTTGACCTCATTCATTGTTATGTTGAAACAGTCCATTCAATCTCATTATTTCCTAAACTTACCATCAAAGCCTATTATTGTACTCAGGTCAGATAATATCATATCTATATCATATCATGATAAATCTGAATTGCGTTTCGCAATATAAATGCATTATTCTATAACATGGTATTAATCGTAGAATAATAATTTGTGATATCAACTCGTATAAGATTACTACATTTACTACTTTTGTTGTCTAGGATGTTGTACTATCGAATAGCATCCACTGTCTCAAACCATAGTGTAAGTTAAATATTGAACCTAACGGTCAGTATAACAAACATATATAATTATTTTACTATTTCTATATAGGTTAGAGTTTCAGGGACATATCTATCTAACGGCTGGGTTGTTGTGAAAATTTTATTTGTGGACATACAGTTCCTCCAACGGCCCCACGTGTCGATTCGGTTGAGTCGTCTTAGATATATATTTCTTCTAATTCATTAGGTTCGACCTTTTCATTCATGTTGTCGAAGCCGAATGCCTTCCATGTCATTCTACAGATAAATGAACTGGTTTCAGGTAAGGCATTTTGTTTCCTTGAGGTAAATATCGTCTATGATTTACTCTATTTTTCAAGCAATGCTAAAATAACGATTTCATCCGGGTGTGAGATTGTAGTTAGTATTATACTAATATGATCTTCGGAATGACTGTAGAGTGTGCTTCCTGAAGCCAGTCTCCGGTTATTGGTTACTAAATGTTATTATACGGTAGGATTTCTCATGTTACTGGATATGTTTCGTCTTGAAACCATAGATGGTCATTTTTCTGACTCAAGCCACTCCAGCTGCTCGCAGTAGATCTCCTTTGTTATCGTTTGGTTTGGATTTAAAAGTTCAAAGTGGACTAAACCTTTCATATTCCACCAAACAAATTACGACATCTTACGTGGGTGAAGATGTTCTTTAGCCTGCGATGCCGGTGATACTCCTTCTCCTACTCACAGTCTTCAGCGCTTGACATTTTTATAGAGCACCCATTTCTCGTCACCAGTCACTAGTCGGTTCCAAAAAGTTTCATTCACGAGACGTGACAGCAAAGACGCGCACATACTCACACTATGCGCGCTATTGGGCACGGAAAGTTTCTGAGGAACGCATTGAACTACTCTGCTGACTTTTCCAGTGGCTCGCTGGTGCCGATGAAAGGGTGAATGACCAACTCCATGCTTCTCTGCTAGTTCCTCAACAGTTACGATGGGATTTAGTTGCCCCAGGGTTTGCAGGATGACCTAAAAATCTTCAAGGACGAGGCCGGTCTTCTACGCTGTATTTTTCGACTCGGAATTTCAGGAGTCACCGTTAACATTGGCTTACACTGCAGTAATATTTCTCGCATTTTCCGTTGCGTTGTTGCCTTTATTGAACTCAGAGCAAAACATGCCGAATATGCTCATTTATCATTTGCATTATAACGTTGAAAAATAACTGTTTAAATCGAACTGCGCTCCTCAAAACTTGCACTAAAGTTGAGCACAAGATAAAAGTTTACTGCACCCCACTCCGACTTTTAGTTCATGCAACTGAAAAAAAGCTGCATTATTTAGAGGATGAACCAATATATGCAGATATATATATATTGATACGAGTGGGTCAAATTGGTAAACAACTGCTATGATCTACTTTACTGGCTTGTAGTCTGAAGGTCTGGAATGTAAAGTTATTGTCCTTTGTTCTGTCAGATTCACGAAGGATTAATGAGCTTTAAGGGGAACCTTTGGCCTTGTGCCGGTCAGGGAAGGGTGAAGGAAACTACCCTATAAAAAAGCAGGAGCTGTGAGTCTGTTACACAGTCGGCCGGAGAAATTGAGTTGGTAACAAGGCAGATGGGATTACGGAGGAGGCGGTCAGTTGAGAAAGACAGACAGAAAATCTGAGGTATGACAGGCGAGAGAGTGACAGTGACTGCGTTGAGAACGACAGGCAGACAATGAGAGGATGAGAGGTTGAGAAAGACACACACAGAGGACTGAGAGTGAAGGAGGGATTACGGCGGATAGAAGCACGGCTATTATAGTAGGAATTGAAACGGTATGTGTTGTTGAGTTTTGTTGAAATGTAAAAGAATTGATATGTGAATTAAAAAAAAGACTTGTCGAAAAGAAAGAACAGTGCTAAAGAGATTATAAAGAACAATGTGAATTGTGTTGATACGTGATGTGAAAAAAGAAGGAGAAAGACTTTGAACTGTAACGTGAATTGTTGTGATTTGAACATTGTATAATGTATTGAACTGTTGTCTCTGAACTGTTTAAATGCTTTGATTTGTTGTATACCTGATGTATCTTGATTTATTTGATGTTGTAATAATTGTTATAAACCGTTGTTAAATGTAAGCCAATTGCCTTCCGCCGTCTCTCTCTCTGTATCTCTTCCTGTTTGTTGTTGATGTTATCTCCGGTCTCCTGTTGCCGTGTTTGCTGCCGCTTTTCCTCCCACCGAATTCTCTCTCTCTCTCTCTCTCTGAGTTCCGTGGCGAGTTACCCGTTCGATCGAGCCGGTCAATCGTCGTCGCTCGACTTGGTAGGGTTCCGGGTTTTTCCCGAAGAATTTGAGCGACGGCAGGTTCGTAACAATATATATATATATATATATATATATATATATATATACTAAAATACAGCAAAACCGGCAGCAGTTTGAGCTTTTAAAAAATAAATACAATACATCGACAAAGGAGATGATGTAAACTTTGGCTACTTTAGGAAACGTCGTAAATATAATATTCGTGACCTTTCACAGGAGAAAGTGAAGAGAGGGAGAAATGGAAATGTAGTAAGCTACATGTGTTGCTGATCCCTGCTACTTAACTAAACGATTAGTTGGAATTAAATGACATACTCTGTGATGGTCTGGTGGAATAGGAGCTCATTACTAAAGGCTGAGTTCAATCTGATTGAAAAAAAGTTGCAAAGAGCTTTAAAAAAATAAGGTGTCATACTCAGAACGCACTCCTGACACCAGAAGCATGCTTCATATTGTTTACAGAAACCAATGCATGTTTGTGAAGCTGATATGGTGAAATAGAAGTGTTCCTTTCCAATGGAATAAATATTGTTAAACGAAGACATTATGGAGTTATCCTCTGACTAAATGTTTTTTAAGAATGCCTGTAAGAGATCAAAATGGAGCCTTCAAAGAACCACTGAGAGAAAAGGATATCAAGTGCAGTTTATACGATAACCTTACAGAGTGTTTTGTTGGCACATTTACCCTTCCAAGGTTTGTGTCAAAGCCGGAACATTGTGTTAATAAACGTTTCCTATTTGAAATAAAAATTTAAGAGAACTTGAAAGATGACAGAACCTAATTTCATTGTATTTTGGCTTCCTATATCACTGCAGATAACATTAACACACGTGCAAAAAATTATTTTATACATGATCTGGTTTATTTATTTAGTTTGTCGGAGAGAAATTGTTAGTCAGTACAGTGTCACTTATTTTTATGGACTTTGCAATTCTGTAGCATTAAATAAACTAAAACGAACCGATACGTTTCAAGATATTACAATGTTTGCTTTCTACATTTTTATCTGCTCAAACACCTCTTGAGTACTAAAGAAGACAACGTCAAGCAAAATTCACAAATAAAGCAACAACTTCCACAGATGCATCCTGAAAAGATGAAGCAAATTTGATGGTGTTTACAAAAAAGATATAATAAACATCGCTTGGGGATTGAAAGGGAGCGTTCAGTACACTATATTACCCAATTCATACGATGTTTACCAGATTTCTGACTGTCGTGAAAAGAAAGCAGTATGGGAATTGAAAATGGCAATTCGCCTTCAACATGTCAAAATAAGGGATATGAATAGTTTTCTACAAATAAATAAAGAAAAAAGTCAAATAAAATATTTATATGTTTCAAAACGACACGAAGATATTCCTTGCATAAAAAATATACATATGTATAAAGAGAATGTTAAAACTAATTTCATTGGTAATAGTAATATTAATAAATGATAAAAACATAATTATACGCATGATTATTGCTATTGATATCTTCATCAGCACCACCAGTATCAACATCGCTCCCTTCATCATCATCCTCGTCGTCGTCGTCATCATCATACGATTATTATTGCTTTTGAACGATGAAGAAATTGAATTAGCTTGACAAGATCACGGTCGTGAATTAAAGTGAGAAGAAACATGACAAAAGCAATAATACTAATACTAATAGTACTACTACTAATACTACTACTACTACTACTACTACTAATAATAATAATAATAATAATAAAAATAATAATAATAATAATAATAATAAAAATACTGATAATGATGAGGATGATGATGATGATGATGATGATGATGATGTATTTATTCATGTAGTAGAAATAGCATTTACTGTTAGAAATAATTAATATTGGTAATAAATGATCATCCTAATATTTTAATTATCATTAGTATCGTGATGTTAGTATAAACATTTTATACCGTGCATGTGTCATGGAGTTTTTGTGGCGCTGAATTCCGTTTATATTTTATATTTGTTGTTGTTTCCGAGGGTTACTTTTGTATTTTGTGTACAATATGCGTTATGTGTATTAAGTCACAGAAAAGCAACCTGCTTTGACAAGGAAAATAGTTCTACTTTTAATAAAGATACTATTGCTTTTCTTTAATTCTATGATTATTAATTCTCCTGTTGTTTATTTGCCCACAAATAGATTTATCATATTACCCTTGACTTGAGCTTTTTGCTGTGTGCAAGTGTGGTTAATAACTTCCCATATCTAACCATGCAACTTGCGGACGGAATGCCGCTAAGAATTTCTCTGGTGTGCTAACGATTCTGCCACTCGGCTGTATACGGAATGGTATTCATAATAAATTGAACCCTCGTTATACTGTACTCTTTACACTTTTACACTTTTACTTGTTTCTGTCATTTGACTCTGGCCATGCTGGAGCACCGCCTTTAGTCAAAGAAATCGACCCCAGAACTTATTCTTTGTAAGCCTAGTACTTATTCTATCGGTCTCTTTCGCCGAACCGATAAGTGATGGGGACATAAACACACCAGCATCGGTAGTCAAGCGATGTTGTATGGACAAACACAGACATACAAACATACACGCACACATATATATACATATACATATATATACATATATACATATATACGACGGGCTTCTTTCAGTTTCCGTCTACCAAATCCACTCACAAGACTTTGGTCGGCCCGAGGCTATAGTAGAAGACACTTGCCCAAGGTGCCACGCAGTGGGACTGAACCCGGAACCAAGTGGTTGGTAAACAAGCTACTTGATTTCATAAATTTGTCATATAGACAGTACAAAGAGCTTTGTGGGCTGGACAAATACATTAATGAATGAAAATGAAATAGAATGAATAAATGAGAGACGAAACCCAACACCCGCCGATTGGATTTTTCTCGAAAACATATTTTCTTTTTTTTTAAATCAATATAAGGTTTCAAACATCTTACAAGGATGAGGCACTAAAACCTCTTACTTAACATGTTTTCTTTTTTTTTCTTTCTTAAAGCACAGAATTGAGGTTATAAACCACTTCAAAATAATCCAATAAGATGAGGTTTCAAACCCTGTAACGAGGGTCTTACACCTCCTACTCTTCGATATATTCATCGATATATTCATCATTATCTTCAATGCAGCTTCAGTTCCTGTATCCCGCCATTTCCCATGCCTCACTCATGAAGGACATGTAAATCGTGTAAGGTCCACCCGGCCATATGCGACACTCCTCCCCAAATCCTTTAAGCCTTTCCCACAGGGGAAACCTTATAACCTCCACAGCTATCTGCGGAGGCCATTCGGGATCCCGTGTGAAGGGCATATCTACTGTTTCTTCATGTTCTTCTACTATATTTCCACCTCCCCGCCCTTGTAGAAAATATAATTAAGTGATCACCTTTAAGGGTGGGGGCGGTTTCTTCCACCGTGGGTGGCACAACTTCAGGACATGCATTCGGCACATCATCTCCCCGCTGAGATGAACCATTCTTCTTCCTTCTTTTTTTTCTTTTCTTCCTGGATTCGAGAGAGTGGAGCTCTTCCGCTTTGTCCGGAGACTCTCCCCCACCTTCCGAAGCCTTAGGTTCCTTTGGCGGGCAACTATTGTTGCCCGCCTTCTTGCTTTTTAATCCTTTTTGAGTTGAGGAGGCTGAAGCCTCCTCGACCATATTCACCTCTCCCTTTGACCGGTTAGTGGAGGTGGCATCTAGTGACTGTTCCAGGACCTTACCATGGTCCTGAGGGCAGTTACTTTTAACGTGGCCTGGCTGCAGGCACGAGTGACACTTTAGGGGACGTCCCTCAAATATCACCGGATACCTGCAGCCAGCCATTTTCAAGAAATCTGGAAAAACCAGTTCTGTTGCGGTCGATGGGGTCCACAGGGTCAAAATCGCTTTTGACCCTTCCCATTCGACCGTAGGCAATACTCTTACATTTAAGAGCCTGGGTCCACCATCTTCCAGTATCCGTCTGATGGTATCGTCAATCCAATCCGCTTCGGTGCCCGGGATGAGCCCACATACCCAGGCTCGTATTAATTTTCTTCCACAATATGACGGGAGAAACAGAATTTCCTTGCCTTCTAAAGGCTGACTCGCAAACTGGCGAGCCTTTTCCCCGTTGTCAAACAGCAACCATACGGTTGTATGTTTGACACCATGGGATATATATTTTACAGAGGACAAATGTTCTTTAAGTTCATTTTTTATAACTTGTTTTGGGAAGACGGTGATGGAATTAAGAACTTTAGAATACGTTCTAAGTACCATCGTCTTCTCCTCCATATCGTTTTACCATTGCTTAGGCTGGTTAATTTCCCACTCTAAGACAGAGTTTTTCTTTTTAAGTTCCTTCTCTGCCATGTCAAAAACAGTTCAAAAGTAGTTCATAAGACAGTCTGCCAAAAACTTAAACCGAATGAAAATAAAACAAAATAAAAGAGGAGGGGATGAAACTGAAATTAAAGTAATGAAAGGAATGAACCAACATTTAGAAAGAAAGAAAAAATAAAAGGGAAAACTAAAAGAAACACCTCACAAATAGCATAGACAGGGAATCCTTTGTATAATACTCCAAAAAGGTAATCCAAAAGTAATCCAAATGGCTTATTCTTGTTTTTCTGGCGATGTACGCCCACTAGAATTCACAAGAAGAATTTTCAAAAAAATTCTCAATTCACCGTTACGGTGATGAGAACCCAGTATTTTGCTCGCTATAGCGAGCCATAATTGACACTTTTTCTTTTTGTTCTTTTTTTCTATTCGTGGAGCCGAAACTCACATCTGCTCACTGTAATAGTCCAGACCAACTAGTGTTTCATTCTGGGTAAACAAGCTACTTACCACAGAGCCACTCCTACGCCTTTGTCTAAAATGTAAATAAAAACGTTAATGGTGTTTTGTCTGGATTATTTCTTTCTGTACATTAAGGTTTTCGTTCATTTCTTTAAGCTCAAAATATAAAATACCAAAATATTTACAATTTCAGCTTTGATAGACAGGAGCACTTTCTTCTCTCACTTTGCCTGCAATCATTAACTTAAAAACGCCAATTTATAAAATTTGGTCTATCATTGTTTGATTTGTTTATGATTGTATTATATGAAAGAAGAATAATCTAATAAAGGAAAAAATATACATATACGTATATTGGAGCACAAACTCAAACAACTACTCAAGGACTACAGAATTGTACCCGATTTAGCATTAAAAGAAATCAACCGCAAACATAGGGATCTCCTCTTCAAACTTGGACTAGAGGACAGGACCGAATCTTCCACACCTCACTCACCCCATATCAGCTTGAAAGATCACAAAGAAAACTTCGCAGCCGAACCCACCTCATCTACCCCTCCATTTCCAATATAGGTAAGGTTAACAAAATTATATTCGATCATATAATACCTCAAATCTACACCACTTTCTCACTAAAACTCTGGACCGAAACCACGGAAGCTATCCAGTGATGCCCTAAGCACTCCTTTAAATTTATAGACGTTGACATTGATCAATACTACCCCATCATTTCTTCTTTTCTTCTTAATAATGCTCAAATTTTCGCCAAAACTCATTTTTATTTTGGAAATTTTCATTTGCGCTGCTTATTTATTACATTTCGGTGTGTGCTTGTTTTTTTTTTCTTGGGAACACACTCTTTGTGGTAAGGCGATTTGACGTCTATTTCTAGCGTATAGGATTCCACTTTAGTGGTCATTCCTTTTATTAATTTTTATATATATGTATATATATATATATATATGAATATATGTATATATATATATGTATGCATGTATGTATGTATGTATGTATGTATGTATGTATGTATGTATATGTGTGTGTGGGGGAATATCGATTCATGTATTGCATATTTATCTATAGAATATTGTTTATGATGTAGGATAGATAAAAGGTTTTTACACAAAAAGAATAAAAGATTATTTTAATCTATAATAATCCACATGGGAAAATTTATCCACCTTATAATAAAATACTTTGAAACTCAAGAAAATGTGCATCACTGATTAAAGTGCTCTTAACCTGCGAACTCACCTCGCTTCAGATTGTGTAACATTATAATATTGAAAAGGAACAATTTTACTAGAATGGTTTACGACACCGTGTTAAATGACACGAAGCATCTATGCACTTCTCGTACATTGTGTGTCCCATATGCCAAAACGAATATCAATTATGAGGTAGAAATATCTTGATTACACGCCTCTCGCAATGCACACTGAATAAGAGCAGATCTTATAGTGCCATTGTTTGAGGTGATACGATTTAAATGCACTTTAACAAATTACGTTCTATTTTTTTTTTTACCTCCAAATGCAAATTCTCTCCTATTTATTTCCACTAAAATTGAGATAGAGAGACATAAAAAAAATACAAGAGCTTCTATTAATAATCATATAAAAAATACTACTAATTTTCATCTGTGCGCAACAGTGATAGACTGATTTCATATATTGGAGACATATAAATTTAAATTCATATTGACATAATGGAATGTGTGCTTTCTATTAGGCAAATGCTTTTAATGAAGGTTTGAGAAATTGGTTGTAGTTATACTACCATTAGTGACCTAGAGGATGATGTTACATACAATATTAAAAAACGCTCTTCTCATTTTCCGTGGATTGTACTTACCGTAAGTGATTCAAGAATTGAGATTTAGCTGCTATTGCTTTTACGCAATATGATTGTTGCAATTGGATTTTAGCATCCTGATCTATCTATCTATCTATCTATCTATATATATATAATCTTTTACTCTTTTACTCTTTTACTCTTTTAGTTGTTTCAGTCATTTGACTGCGGCCATGCTGGAGCACCGCCTTTAGGACTTATTCTTTGTAAGCCCAGTACTTATTCTATCGGTCTCTTTTGCCGAACCGCTAAGTGATGGGGACATAAACACACAGACATACACGCACATATATATATATATATATATATATATATATATATATATATATATATACATATATATGACGGGCTTCTTTCAGTTTCCGTTTACCAAATCCACTCACAAGGCTTTGGTTGACCCGAGGCTATAGTAGAAGACACTTGTCCAAGTTGCCACGCAGTGGGACTGAACCCGGAATCATGTGGTTGGTAAGCAAGCTACTTACCACACAGCCACTCCTACGCCTATAAAGAATTAGATAAAGAATTTCCCCAAATCGAGTATTTATAGGAAGATCTTCAATAATCACATGATCAGACTTGCATTTTCGACATGCAATGACATAGCCCAAATAACTGCGACCTGTAATATTAGAATTTCTGAATCCTATGATAATAACATTAGTAAATGAAATAATAAAAATGATTATCTTAATAACTCCGACCAACTACCATAAGATATAAACAGGAGATATGGATTTGAACACGGCGCATGAAAATAATGAGAGTTAAATGGATAGGGATTTTGAGGTAAACAGTGGAAAGGAGACAACAGATTAAATATTAAATGCACAAGAATCAAACGTAGTGAATTTAAGAGCGAATAGCACACAAATTCTGGAGTATAGCCTAAGCACTAACACCTGTGAAACAATGGGCAGCGATACGGAGGAGGTACCTAATTATCCTCCCAATGGTGGAAGTAGAACTAATAATACTAATAATCTATGTAACTATTGGGAAAATATACATACTTAAGGGAGGTTTGAGACAAATATAGTGTACAAATATAAGGCTACGTCAAGTTTGGTTTCGCATTATTACATAGAGATATGCCCTGATACCTTCAAGAAAAGCAGAAAAATGCACAGTACAAGGCTAAGTAGAGTTATTTGGTCCCTAAATGATAAGAACAATAAGTTTGACATAAAATGGGAAATGTAAAGCCAGACGTACAAATCTAAGAGAAAGAAGTGTAGTTTGGGCCTGGAAGAAATATTCCATATTTTCGTGTTTAAATAAAAATTATTAAATGATAAGCAAGAATTAACTTTCAAATGATCCCAATACTACAGAAAACGTTCAGATATTTCCCTGGAAAAGGT
The DNA here is from genome assembly GCF_006345805.1 of Octopus sinensis. NCBI lineage: Eukaryota > Metazoa > Mollusca > Cephalopoda > Octopoda > Octopodidae > Octopus > Octopus sinensis. The sequence continues at coordinate 43,976,796 of NC_043004.1, read as the reverse complement.
ATTTAATTAAGTAATACTTAGGCTGGCGATGCTATGAATTTATATGGACAAAATTAGTGTTTGCCTTTATATTCTATTAGCAGACGCTGCCCCATCCCCATCATATTTTCTTAGATTATTTTCATATATTCAGGCCTGCAATACATTTATTCCCCCAAATATATTTAACTTTTTAGTTTTCATGAACTTTTAAATATTTCCTAGGGTATTAATATATCGACTGGCTCTGGACATCTCCAGCCAATTATTCTCACTCGTGCGTAAATATTTCACACATGGCATACTCCATTGTACAACTTGGAGAACGTTACGTACGTATAGATGTAGGGTTGATTTACCTACAAAAATTTCTTAATTTACTGTACATAGAAGTAATCTATTATATTGTGAAGAATATTCTGTGGCCTTAGAAGTAAATTCTGTATCATTATGTTCTACCCGCCATAGCGACCCTTAATCTTGCATAAATTATTTTTGATCATTTCGCTTCAGGCAAGACAATGAAATATATTCTGACCTTGTATAATACCTCGCCTTATCGGCTTCTACCTCTAAACATTAGGGTCATTCTAGGGTTATACAGATTGCGGATTTTATAGCCATAACATATTTCTCCCTACTAATTATGCTATTCTTTGCAATCAAAATAAATTGTAAACTTCCAAAAATATAAGACTGTCAAAACCATTATAATGTAGTTTGTTTCAATCTCTACAAATAGCAACACCTTGAATTAAGATGCATGCATACGTTTTTAACCTGGATTAAATCTGAATGCAAGCCAACCAACATGAGGCAAATGAACACCACATGAGATATTCATGTAGCAGAATCTTATGTCGGACATGGTTTTAACGAGAATATAATGTATAAAAGACTGTACTAACCTTTCTAATATAAACGCAAGGCCTGAAATTTGAAGGAGGGTTAAGTCGATTACATCGACCCCAGTATGTAACTGGTACTTATTTAATCGACTCCGAGACAATGAAAGGTGTCTTTGACCTTAGAATTTACAACTCAGAACAGTTCAGGAGAAATACCGCTAAGCCATTTCGCAGCTTAAAAAAAATAAAATCTAATAATAATAATAATAATAATCTGTTGATATATTTTTCTGCATCTTTCTTCTAATGTCCTGGGTATACACTCAGCAAACTGTTTATAATCGAAAGAAACGAACTCAGAACACATGATTTACTCATCAGATGAAAACCGTGTGATTGTTTGCCTTAAATAATTCAAAGTTATTCCTTATCTTTCGATGCGGTTAAGAACTTAGATTATACTACACTGCTGCTTGAACGGTACCGGCCTGGATCTATTATTCCTATCCATTCACTGTATAAATACGTAATCATATATATAAATATATATATATATTATATATATATATTATATATATATATATGTGTGTGTGTGTGTGTGTGTGTGTGTTGTGGGTGTGTGTGTGTATGTATTTATATATATCATAAAAAACGCCATCCGAGCGTGGCCGTTCGCCAGCCTCGTCTGGCACCTGTGTCGGTGGCACATAAAATCACCCACTACACTCTCGGAGTGGTTGGCGTTAGGAAGGGCATCCAGCTGTAGAAACACTGCCAGATCTGACTGGCCTGGTGCAGCCTTCGGGCTCTCCAGACCCCAGTTGAACCGTCCAACCCATGCTAGCATGGAAGCGGACGTTAAATGATGATGATGATAAAT